>NW_015158081.1:0-1191 GCF_000732505.1 Cyprinodon variegatus
ACCCTGAGGCAGATTAAAAGTCCAGGAAATGTCCATCAGCCAACATGTGAGAACACTAGTCTGTAAACTACAACTTTGAATGGATGGTGTAAATGAGCAAAATTGATGTTTTCATTATCAGTTCTGTGTATATTGTATTCTTTCTGTTGTATTTTTCTTTTTTTTTTTGCAATTAAAGATGAAATGAGTATGATCTTTGTTTTATTTGTTCACGGGGCAAATTCAAAACATGTTTTAGTTAAAGTCATAGTTAAATCTGTCATGATGGGTTAAAGATGCAAGCCCATATACAGAACACAACGGAGGCTGGGTAAAAGTATAACAGAGTTTATTGAGTTTGCACAAAAACACAAGGTCATAAACTGGATCTGGAACTGGTCCGGCCTGGTTCACTGAAGTCTTGACTGGGACCAGAGACTGTTGGTTAGCAGAGTTCACGAGGAGCTAAAGCGTCTAGCTTCAGACTTAGCATGGCAGACCTTGATCTGAGCTTCCAGCTCTTCACAGAGAACAGCAGGGGATATCCACATAGGAATCTTCAGGCTGATTCCACTTAGGAATCTTCAGGTAAATTCCACATAGGAATCTTCAGGTTGGCTCACCAGGGCTGATTAGCAGGTTAAGCTCACCCAGAGCTTCAGGCTAGAGACAGGCTTCCTGTGAGGCACAAACAAAGGAGAGTTAGAATCTGATCTCTCACTAGAGACAACTAAGATTCTTTCAGTTACAGAGGCTCAGGTTGCTAACCAAACTAAGATCAACACTGCGGTGTCGAAGCAAGGTCTGGCAGGTGTTTATAAAGGGAAGGTCTCCTGATGAGTAGATGCGTCTCAGGTGTGCTGGAAGACTCCAGCCCTAGGAGACCCACGGCGCACTCTGCTGGAGACAGAGGGTAATCTCCAGATCCCCACAGTAACTCCAGTCCTAAAAGAAAACCACAAAGAGCAGAAGAGGATCCTCGGCGCCCTCTGGTGGGCAAGCCTGAGGATCCCAACAAAATCTAATGTATAATATTTCAATGTGTTATTTTTATATTATTTAAATTGTAAATTTACAGCAAGTTACTGGCTACTGAGTTGCATTACTTTACAATAACAATGTAAGAATACTGTGATTCATATTCACAGCTATGTAGTGTGATTCCACAGTTATATCATAGTAGTTTAATGGGCTTTGTCACTGTTAAGGTAC
>NW_015158082.1:0-1191 GCF_000732505.1 Cyprinodon variegatus
TGCTGCCCAGTTAGACAAACCTGGGCCTCAGATCCTGGACGCGCTCCCCTGAGGGCTCCTAGAGCCGGGGGGATAGAAGATGATGCCACCGGGCCAGCCTTCTGACATTTTTCCCATCAGCAGCTGAATTTCTGGGCTGCTTATACTGTAGATCCATGGGTGGTTGCCACTTTAACCAATGGCTACAGTCTCCAGTTCCGACAGCAGACCCCCTCCCTCTCATGCTGGATCAAAATGACTATTATCAACGACCTGGTGAAATCTCAGGAACTAGACCGGGAGCTTTCCACCCTCCTGGGGAAGGGGGCAATCGAGGCTGTGGAACTACTTGACGAACTTCCTTGTGGCAAAAAAAGAAGGGTGGATTTTAGACATAAGGAAACTCAATGATACCTGAAAGTCCTTTCCACATGCTCACCACAGCAGAATTCCTTCAGGCCATTGTGGCAACTTTATGTCGATAGATCTGACAGATGGCTACTTTCATGTGCCTATTGCGGCAGAACATCGCCACTTTCTCAGGTTTGCCTATCGGGGTTAACATTGGCAATTCCGGGTGCTCCCATTTGGGCTCTCTTTCTCTGAGGATGTTTACTTGATGTGTGAAAGCATCCCTCTCTCCTCTGCAGGCTTCCTGAGTTAGGATTCTGCCATACCTCGACGACTTGCTTATTTGCTCTCCCTCTCAGGTAACTGCCTCTCTGGATACGTCCCGGCTTCTTCTTCAGGTGTCACAGTTGGGCCTTAAAGTGAGTTTGGCAAAGAGTTGTCTGGTTCCCTCTCAGACAACCACCTCTCTTGGAATGCATCTGGACTACACTACCATGAGGGCCCGTCCATCTGTTTACAGGGTGGATGACATACTCAAGCTTGTCAGTCAATTCAGGCTTATATCATCTTCCTGCGAATGCTGGGCAAACAGACATCAGTCACTCATGTCGTGCCCTTAGGTTTGCTCCTTCTGCGTCCTTTGCAGCGGTGGCTCAACAGCTTTCGCCTAGGTGCCAGGCTGCACATGCATCGCAGGGTAACGGTGATGAGGATGTGCCTTCATGCTCTAGCTCCTCTGCGAGACAGGATCATTTTGTCCAGTGGTGTTTCAGTGGGATTGGTGGTGTGTCGAAAGTAAGTGGTCACCACAGATGCCAGCCTCATGGGCTGTGGCACCTAGTGGCAACACAGAGCGGTTCG
>NW_015158083.1:0-1191 GCF_000732505.1 Cyprinodon variegatus
CAGCGCCAGGTTATTTGAGTGTTTTGGTTAGACGTTGACCAGTTTTCTGCCCTGTGGATCTCCAGTTTTGCCTTGCCCCTGTCTGCTCTGTTTGTCGCATCTGATCCTGGATTCTACCGGCTTCTGAATCTGGAACTGTCTCCTGACTTCGGCCTTTGATTTCCCTTTTGGACTCTGTTGCTGCTCAGCATCTGCTGCTCGCTCTCTAGGAACTCTGGGGGCATCGCCCGACGCAACTGTGGTCAAATCTCCACGAACGGAGTGAACTGTGAATCAGGTCAGTGACTTTGCTCCAAGTCGTATTCACATCCAGTCACTGACCTGTATTCTCCTATCCCTGCAGAGATCCGCCCCGCAGCAGATGAGCAGCCCCGCGCACCTGTTTGGTTAATAAACGCTTTGAACTTTCCCACTGCCTGTCTCGCCTTGAATTCTGGGTCCAATATTCTGAGATCTACAGCTACGCTTTAAACCTGGGTTTGATTGGTGACAAAGCCATTCTCAAGCACATATCAAGTTGCTCATTTTGAGCCTGGATCGATATTTATTTTGGATTATGTTCATGGAGGAGAATCCTGCTTCACAGCAGCAGGTTGATGTTTGCCTGCTGTCTCTAAAAGTATCTAGCAGCAGCAACCCAGACTGACACATCTCACTGGCTAATTTTTATCATGTGCAGCCTTGTACCGGACAGGAGAAGCGGCGCAAGTGACGTTTAGACACTTTACATTTATAAATGTTTTCAATCAGATTGGGCCTGGATTAGCCAGCAGGTGGGTCTGGATCCGGACCCTGGTCCACTAATCTGTGACCTCTGCTCTATTATTATGACAAAGGCTTTGTTTACTGTTGGAAACTTTATGTTTGATTGATTTCTGACCAGACAAAGTTAGCTTCGCATTATTTTCCTTTTTTTACCAAGTTATTCGAGCAGGGATGCGTAACAGATTATATACAGATCTGAGATTTTAGATATCATCGTGAAAAAGTTGACTCATTTTAGTAAATAAATTTAGCAACTGAAACTTGTGTTGTATTCTTTACACACAGAACAATATAGACTTTATGTCAACAGATGGATCACACTCTTAAAGGAAAATTCCGGTTTTTAACACGTTTAGCCCATTTTCTGTAGTGTCCAGGATGAAATCGAATGATCGACACCAACATTTTGACAATTGGTCCTGTCTC
>NW_015158084.1:0-1191 GCF_000732505.1 Cyprinodon variegatus
ACATCAGGTATTCCTTCCCTCCATCTTACTTTTCTCCTACCAACTTTTCCTATACTAGTACACCATCTAGTGGTAGACACAACATTCACCTCTTACTGTACTTGAAGAGATTGGATGTACAGTACCCAGTTAGGAAAAGACTGAACATCAGAATGCAGATGCTGACTGGGGGCTTTTAGATCAAATTAGAAAGAATGTAGAGACTGTCTGCCATTTGTGCTGGGTCCACCAGCTGAATGGTTGAGATGTAAAAAGGGCTGGAGACAGAAGATGAGATCTTAATCTACAATTTGTACTTATATCAATGATTTTGTTAACCATGATAGGATAAATTCTGTTGAGGATTAAATATGTTTCCTCCTTTGTGTACACTATCTGAGAAACAATACCTCATCTGAGTCGGACCGGGTGTTCAATTGATGGTCCAATAATATTCCAGCAAAGACTGTCCAGGAGTTGGCGACGCTTGGGGAGGAGATCCCTCAGGAGACCATCCCCCACCTCATCAAGAGCCTGTCCAGTTATTGTAGGGAGGTCATACAGGCACGGGAAGGCCACACACAATACTGAGCCTAATTTCGTCATGTTTTAAGGACATTACATCAAAGTTGGTTCAGCCTGTAGTGTTTTTCCACCTTAATTTTCTGTGTGACTCCAAATCCAGGCCTACACTCGTTAATTAATTTGATTTCCATTGATTATTTTAGGTGTGATTTTGTTGTCAGCTCATTCATCTTTATACAAAGATGTAGACATCTGTTATTTTAGGAAAATCTTTATCCTGTGTTATGTTGGCTTGTTAGCTCCTTGTTTTTTGCATATAAAAGCACAGAAAGGCAATGGTCAGTCAGCCTGGCTGACACATAAGTCAAGCTGCATGAGTATAGATTTCACTGATTTCACCTGAGATGACAAAGCGGGATATAAATTTATTTAAAACATACTCTTTAATGTAATTTATTTTTCTCTGACACTGTCACAATTTGATCTTCCCTGTAACTGATTCGCACACAGCCTCTAACCTCATTCACTGTGGTTTACTCTGCTATCCTTTGGTTAAATTAGATACATAATGCCAAGGAGAAATCCACGAAGAGCTGATGGATGAAAGAACTTCTGTTCTCCAGGTGGATGAGGGATGTTTGGAACACCGATGAATTTGCGTCAGCAGTGGCTCAGGGTACTGATGAC
>NW_015158085.1:0-1191 GCF_000732505.1 Cyprinodon variegatus
CTCTGAAGAATCTGGAAGGGAAACTCAAACCTGTGATCTGTAAGCACTCAAACCAAGCTCTGCCTCTACCAAGCCCTTAGTCTGCCGACAGCCTCTGGACCCTCCTGGTCCTCCTCCCCCCCCTGCCGCTCTGCTCAAACTCCAGAACAGTGAACCCAGTCGTGACCAGTCCTGGATCAGATAATCCACTGGATCTGTTTATTCTTTGTTCAGTAAAATCTCAATAAACCTTCTAACTTTTCCCCTGTTTCAGTGTGTTCTGCGTTTGGGTTAGGAACCTTTAACCAAACATGACAAATAAAATATTTAAAAAGAGCCTGTCCCACCGTTTTTTTTTTATTATCAAACTAAAAAAACAATAAAAAAGATTCTCTTTATTTTCAATTTTGGCTTCAGTTTAATGAGCCAAATGGATGGTAAACAGATTTAGAGTTAAAAAATAACTGGGATTCCTTTTACTTGGATGGGGAAAAAATCCTATCTATTTAAATCCGATGACATTCAGAAGAAAATGGGCTAGTGCAATAAATCAATTGCTCTGTATTATATGAATATATTATGCAAATGTTTATTGTCAAGGTTGGACGGAGGTTGGTTGAGCACCCAAATGCAGAGATGAGGAGGCAGAGATGAGTTCTTGCAGATTTAATTTGGATGCAAATGGCAACAGAAACATAAATCAAGGAACAAAAAACAAGAAATCAAAACCAGGAGAGACCCAGGAGAATCAAAGCAATGAAGAGAGATCAGCACTGAGGAACTGCACAGGAGGTGTATATATGGGAGACAGAACAAATACTGGGCTAATCAGCTAACAGGGAGCAGGTGTGGATGGAAGCAACTAGAAGGGAGCTAGGGGAAAGGAGACTGACACAAGGGGGAAACAGAGAGCAACAAAAATTTGCTTAAATGTAACTATGAAACAACTACAATGACACAACGGAAAAGAAACCAATGACCAAGAAAACACAAAATCACAGTTTAACTGAAAACCCAAATTGAAACTCAAAGAGAAATCCTCAAAGGGCAGAACCATAATATTAATTAAAAACACATTCTTTCTCTCACCTAAAATATTTTCTCCAAAGGAATTCATGGACATTTTTGATTAGCATGCAGCCTACAGTTTTAATGACATGCACATGTTTTTAGTAGAACTTGCTTGTCTATTTATCCTTTGCTTATTTATTT
>NW_015158086.1:0-1190 GCF_000732505.1 Cyprinodon variegatus
GGGCAGCAGGTTGGGGATAGTGAGGCTGGTTGTTTTATTATGAACTCTTCTAAAGGATCCTAACTAACAATGCATTTAAATAAAGGCTAGGCTGTTTTATTTTAAAAAGTCACGATGGGCGTCACACATAAGCTACATTCATACAGCAGCATGAAGTGACACAAATCAGATTTTTTTTTTTACCATTTGCGACCTGGATCTGATCTTTTCATGACTCTGAACAACAGAAATCAGTTTCTTTCCAAAGTGACCCAGGCCACTTGGCTCTGTGGTCCTGAATCCGATATGAATCTGATCTTTTCAAATGCTACCTGTGTCTGAACGGCCAGGTCGCATTCATTAGACCTGAATGCCATTAGTAACCGACAAAGGTCACTATTCTGGGTCTATCTACGCAGAAGCGGCAAGAAAAACAACAACCATGACAGATGATGATGTGGAGAGCAGTATTTATGTTTAACCATATGGAAAAGATTAACTTTTAAGGTTGGGATGCGCTCCAGCGCTGCCATCCATCTTTACTTCCATAAACACAGAGCACGCTGGCCTGTGATGTCATTGCGTCATCCACTGCGCATGCGGGACACTTGCCTTGTATGACTGCAGTTCACACTGGAGATCACATACAAGTCGCATTTGTTTGGAAATGTGAACAGCAAGGCAAAATAAAAAAACTGGATTTCACAAAACAAATTGGAATTGAGCATCAAGGCCTGCGGTGTGAACGTAGCCTCAGATGCTGATAAAAAATAACCCTGGATGGAAAGATCCCAGAAACCATTATAGTAAAACAGCCTTTATCTGTGTTAAATTTATTGAAAAATTTTGTATTTCAGTTTATAGAGAAATTTTTTTTCCTTTCTTTTTCGTTGAGCTAAATTCTTTCATCCTTCTGATAATTTATAAACATCACTTTGTTTATAAACAACTTCACATTTAAGTAAAATTAATTTTTTACCAAAATAATGTATTCCTACATGACTACCGTAAATATTGCTAATCATGCTTCAGTCCAATTGTTGGATGATTTTCCCATCTCTAATTTCAAGCATCATAATTTTCAGACGTGTTTTACTTGCATGTCTGTTTCTCAGATAGAAAGAAACCAGGATCTGATCTACTGTGTGCAATGAGCTGCAAAGGAAATGAAATGACACAAAAAAGAAAACATGATTCAATCTGATAATAAG
>NW_015158087.1:0-1190 GCF_000732505.1 Cyprinodon variegatus
TCTCTTGACCCAGATGACTTGGTCAATTATAGACCTATATCCAATCTTCCTTTCTTATCTAAAATTCTTGAGAAAGTAGTTGCCAAACAAGTGTGCGATCACTTACACCATAATGAACTTTTTGTAGAGTTTCAGTCTGGCTTTAGAGCTCATCAAAGCACTGAAACAGCTCTGCTGAAAGTTGATATTTTCATGGCCTCAAATAATGGATTTGTATCTGTACTTACCCTGTTATATCTCAGTGCTGCATTTGATACAGTTGATCATAATATTATTTTAGAAAGACTTGACTGTTTTGTTGGAATTAAAGGAACAGTGCTAGACTGGTTTAAATCTTATCTATCTAATTGGTTTCAGTTCATGTTGATGACAAATCTTCCTTATGCTCAAAGGTTACCTGTGGAGTACCACAGGGATCAGTGCTAGGACCAATTCTCTTTATATATGCTCCCAATCGGTAGAATTATTAGACAGCATGGGATTAACTTTCACTGTTATGCTGATGATACCCAGCTATATCTGTCTATAAATCCAGATGAAGCTAACCCATTACATAGATTACAGGCATGTCTTGAAGTCATACAGGTCCTTCTCAAAATATTAGCATATTGTGATAAAGTTCTAGTCTACTAGATGTGGATGGCGCCAATGATCTCTGCATTGGATGGCGCACATGACGTGAAATAAATATGTATAAACATTAAACCGAAGCCGAGAGTAACGAGTAACATTTGTTTTAAAAATGTAAGGAATTAAAAGTACAGATATTTGTGTGAAAATGTAATGAGTAGAAGTCAGAAGTAGGAAGAAAAATAAGTAATGGAGTAAAGTATAGATGCCTAAAAAGTGTACTTAAGTACAGTAACTTCGTTACTTGACACCCCTGGTGATACCATGGTCAGTAAACCATTTACCAGTGATTTGGCACTGTGAGCAGGTACTTGGTCGTGCTGAAAAATGAAATCTTCATCTCCATAAAGCTTTTCAGCAGATGGAAGCATGAAGTGCTCCAAAATCTCCTGATAACTGCATTGACCCTGCCCTTGATAAAACACAGTTGAGCAACACCAGCAGCTGACATGGCACCCCAGACCCTCACTGACTTGACACTGGACTTCTGGCATTTTGGCATTTCCTTCTCCCCAGTCTTCCTCCAGACTCTGGCACATTGATTTCCAAATGACATGCAA
>NW_015158088.1:0-1190 GCF_000732505.1 Cyprinodon variegatus
CAATTGCATTGTCTTATTTCAAGTTATTATCTAATTATCTCATTTTAAAATCTGCAAACGATCTCATTAACCTACTCAAATTAAGGGTAAATACAGTTAATTTAAGTATGTTTTTTTCAGTGCATCCTAATAATAAATGCAGTTTATTATTCTAAATAAAGTTGAGATGTTTTGTGGGGTAACCAACCTCTGCCGTCCTGCTGCTGCTCTGCATTCACACACCAATAGGAGGAAAATCACATACTTGAATCTTTCCATGATGACCAGCATGAGAAGGCAGAGAGGCCGATGGGCCGCTATATATAGAGGCAGAGGATGACCAACCCCACATGTGGAGCTGAGAAGAACTGGGTGGTGCAGCAGGTGAAAAAAAAAAAAAAAACTGTACAGTATGATGTCGCAAAAATGTGTAAATAAGTAACTGGTGGCGATAGGGACAGGGTGTGTCCCCTTTGGGTGGATATTTGTTGGTGGGAGTGAGTGTATTTGGTTGATGACCTCGCAGAATGTTCACGAGCAGGGTGGGGAAACCCATCAGGTGTCCTTCTCAAGCAGAATGAGCACTGTAAAACCTCTTATTGTGTAATAAAAGCAATACTTTGATCCCAGGAACACCTTTTTCCATTCTGAAATCAAAATAAAAAAAAAAACGATTTCCTTATTTATCAGTTCCTGCTCTTCTAATTGCAAACTAACAGACCTCAGCTCATGCTTTTGCTCACAAATATTAAATACTCTCCAGATTAAAAATGATTTCTTAAGCTATATATTGTTCTAGATTTGATTCAGTTCAGTGTGTTTTTATTCTAAATTCAGGTAATCTCAGGAAGCTTTACAGGAACGATCCAATCAGATCATAAAATGCAGGGAAACCCAGCTGATTGCATCCAGCACCTGACTTTGCACGATACACTTCTCCTTGTAGAGACAGTAGACATTCTGACTACTGTGTCGTTGACTCTACAGCTATCTGTCACTATGAGCATGCATGCGGCGACAGTGGAGAGGAAAACTCCAGTTTAACAGTACAGGGCCGTCACTAACTAATTCATGCTGGTGTTCCGTCAGATGAGTGTGAAGAGAAAATTGTGTGTTCAACTTACACTCACCGGCCACTTTATTAGGTACACCTGTCCAACTGCTCGTTAACACTTAATTTCTAAGCAGCCAATCACATGGCGGCAACTCAG
>NW_015158089.1:0-1190 GCF_000732505.1 Cyprinodon variegatus
ATCAGACTCATATTCTGACTAGAATTGAGTCGGACTACGTCAGGCTAACATCCAACACCACTGTCGCCCCTGGCGTTAACCAATTAAGCCGGGCATACGCTGTACGATTGTTGGCCCATTTTTTGGACTGATTCTCCGTCGTGCAAGAATTTTTCTATCGAGCCAACTTTCAGGCTGATTGTGCGTGGTGTAGTGTACAGGGGGTAACGAGGTGGCCTCTCTCGACCACCTCCTCGATTAGGAATTGTAAGGTTGGGAGAAAATCAAACAAGTTTGAAATTCAGTCGGCCGTCTTAAGGTGGTTGTGGGCCAATCGCTCAATGCGCAAACAAGGATTCTTCTTCCTCTCAGATAAAAAAACCACAAAAGCATGGCGGGGGTGCGAGTGAAGTGGAATTCTCTCTGTAAAATTGACAGACAGTAGTAGCCACGTTTGCTCAGCCATGTCTTTGTCCAAATGTGTCGTCACCTTTTCCTTTTAGGGCTTTTACCACAAAATTGCACAAATTGCCAAGGCAGCGCGGTTCACTCTATGGAGCTTCATATTTCTCTTCTATTTGTTTGGCTTCAGGATATACGAGTCAGAGTAGCGCCATCTCACTGCAGAGCTGAGTCCGACGTGGTTTTTAGACGCAGGTAGATCGCATCAGAGCGTCGGGCCGCACAGTGTGGGAACATACATCAATTCAATTTATTTCTATAGGGCCAATTCACAACACAAGTCATCTCAAGGCACTTTACAGTTCAACCAGATCATCCAGTCAAATTGATTCAAAGTTCGTGAGCTGTGAGCTCACATTGTACGATGAAACCCTGCAATTTCATCGTACAGCGTGAGCTTTAGCTGCGTGCAACGAATTTAAAAAATCCCACAGTGTATGCCCGGCTTTAGAGGAGTCCTTAAATCATATATTACCTACTGTAAATTAAGTTGGGAAAAAAAGTTAACAAGTCAAGAAAAAAAGTTATTAAAAAGTAAAAAAGTAAAGTTAAAACATTAATAAGCCAAGTTAACAATTATATTTAGGTTTACAAACTAAAAACTGTAAGTGCCAGTATCAGCATTAAAGGAATAGTACACCCAAAACATGATTAGCCTTCATCTTCTACTCACCCCCATGCTGAACAACACTCTGGAGTACTTTTTTGATATCTCAAATGCATCTGGAGATCTGGGAGGCTTCTTGCTG
>NW_015158090.1:0-1190 GCF_000732505.1 Cyprinodon variegatus
TTTTTTTTTGGAAAGGTACTTCTAATGTGAGAAACGAGCTTAATTTAAAACCTTAGTGGTAATTGAAAAGTAACAAATCACTGCGTTGGACTGAAAATAAACATATTATGAGGCAATTAAGTTAATGTTTGTTTGAAGTCGGATATGTTTGAAATGTCTTTAGTTGTGTTATTTTGAATTGCTTTTAATTTTAATTTTAGAGGAAATAAAACCTTTGACGGTGCATACATGAAACCATGATTTTAAACTCTAAATTCCTGTCAATTCTGAGATGTTGTCTCTGCAGATTGCTGCTTCACCTCGTTCTCAATAAACAGGATTTATAGGTCTTTTATGTTGTGGTTTGTAATGTAATAAATCTATGCTGTGTTCTCACAGCCAGCCCACCCAGGTTTGTTTCTGTGGAGGAGCTGATGGAGACTGCTAAAGGGATGACCAACATGGCTTTAGCTCATGAAATCATGGTCAATCAGGACTTGCAGTTCAAGCCAACAAAGCTTCCTGAAGGAAGGTGAGGGTTTGATTCAAAAGCCTTGCAGTTCTCCAACTGTTTAAGAATTTAACTGCTGAAGAAAATTGGACAATCTTCTTTGTTCTGCCACAGTTTGGAGCGCCGGGTGAAGGAGACCATGCACCAAGCCTTCTGGGACTGTTTGGAGGATCAGCTGAAAGAGGATCCTCCATCATACCAACATGCCATCAAACTTCTGGGAGAGATTAAAGAGGTGAGGATTGGTCCATTTAGCTCAATAAAGGGATATTTTAACTAAGATCATGTAAAAGCTCTTAAAGTCCATGTAAAGTCACAATAAATATGTGTTTTCAGTTTATCAAACCACATAAATGTGTGTTTTTAATCACTTAGCTAATTTTGGATGTTTAAAACCACAGCTAAGCGTTTAAAATTAGTCACAGAAAAAATCCTGATGTCCGCTGGAATGCACTGCACTGCTATGGCAACATGAAAAAACTTTCCCGTGTACTATGACAACGGCTTGACATCTTACAGGGAAAGTGGAGAAACCAAAGCATTCTCAGAATTCCATGCTGTGACGTCACAGCGCCACCATTTTAGCCACAGCAGTGATTCAGGTCATCCTTTTAAAGGAATAGTACACCCAAAACATGATTAGCCTTCATTTTCTACTCACCCCCATGCTGAACAACACTCTGGAGTACTTTTTTGATAT
>NW_015158091.1:0-1190 GCF_000732505.1 Cyprinodon variegatus
AAAAATTAGGCCAAAGATATCTGCCGTACATATCTAGGATCAATTAGACAGACGACAATTACCTATTGGTCCATCTCTAATTTAGATTCATTATCTCCAAATGTAGAAAGCTTAGAAAATAGTAGAAAAAGTAGTCAAACATACAAGGAGAGGCAGACCTTTAGAAATGAACAGAAATGGCATCTTGCGAAAGGATGTTAAGGAAAAAAAGCACTTCTTGGAAAAGATAATACAAAGATCATCTTATAGTTCCTGAAAATTATTGTCCTATGGGGAAATGTTCTGCAGAGACCTAAAGAAAGAAAACCATAATTTTTTAAAATTTAGGTATTTTGTTACATCATGTATATGGCAAACAAGGTTTTAGTAACAAAACATCATAACTACAATTATAGAACGTGGTGAGAGCACAATGGTCTGGGTAGCTTTACTGCTTGTACAGTAGGCCTTGATGACTTTCCATAAATCATGGAACCAGGTAGTTGACTCTGTAGAAAACTCTAAAAGAGGATATTTTGGGCCATGATAAATTGACATTATTCAATTTATCATATAGACCATATTCTGCAAATTAAAACATTAACTTTGCCAATGTTAAATCACTAAGTAGTTTAAAAAGTGGGTGGTAGCTAACCGCTAAAAATGGAACTCAGGGTTACAAGATCTCACTGTTTTCAGCACAAACACCAAACAGCATGTGGTTCCGCAAGGACCTTTTTATGGTACACCCTTAAGCTATTATTCCATTCATTCGGACAATTTAATATTAGTCTTCATATCACCTACATATAGATGTTTCCTCTCTTGGAAGTTTGGATTAAAACTTAATTTTCAGAGTTTTTTTTCTTTCTTTCTGTTCCTTCCCATTTAAATGTTTGGAACACATTTCTGATAAAGTTTGTCTGAAAACACTTAACTGGAACAAGAGCAGAAATCATATCACTTATGTTGTCAGAAATTTCAACTGGTTACCTGTTCCTTAAAAAAAAAATCCTTTAATCTTTACTCATTTAAAAAGTAAGAGGTTTGAAGAGGTTTTCTCTTTATTCTTTTTCAGCTAACACTGTTTTATTTGTTTTGAAATTCCAGTTAAGGTTTTTGCCCTATCAGTTATGCTTTAGTTTTATGCTCTGTCACATACATTATGCAAAGAGTGTTCCATAAATAAAAATTGGCTATTACATTATCCT
>NW_015158092.1:0-1190 GCF_000732505.1 Cyprinodon variegatus
TGAATCTATGTAAAACATCGGTAGTTACAGTAAGAAACATCAGTGGTGGTTCATGCATGAATAGGGCCCGGGGGACATGGCCCCATTACAATCACAACCAATAAAAAAAAGAAAACACACACTTTAAATGTGGGCATTAGAAAATAAAGAAACCAATCTGATATTAGTTGACCAATAAGGGTGGGAAAATTGCTTTCAACAGCAGCTTGTAGAAATTGTGAAATAAAAAAATTTAAATAAAACATTTTTTTTTTAGAACACCCATAATCACAGTGGTACAATGGAGTATTAGGGCCAATCTATCCATCCATCCATTTTCTAGCATCCCGAGTGGGATTACGAGGGATGCTGGTGCCTATCTCCAGCAGACAATGGGCAAGAGGCGGGGAACACCCTGGACAGGTCACCAGTCTATCGCAGGGCAACACAGAGACAAACATGACAAACAACCATTCACACACACACTCACACCTAAGGGGACTGTAGAGAAGCCAATTAACCTAACAGTCATGTTTTTGGACTGTGGGAGGAAGCCAGAGTACCCATGTATGCTCAGAGAGAACATGCAAACTACATGCAGAAAGACCCTGGGCCGGTAATCAAACCCAGAACCTTCTTGCTGCAAGGCAGCCCGGAATCAAACCCAGAACCTTCTTGCTGCTAGGAAATCTAGAGATTTTTTTGTTCGAGACTAAAGTTGTAATATTATGAGAATAAAGTTGAAAAATAACGAAAATGATGTCATCATAGCACAACCCATTTTAAAGAGAAAAAGCTCCGAGCTCCAGCCAGCTCCACCAAACAGCAGCCTGAGTCCATTTTGACCTACTGCCCAATTTGATGCTGGTGCTAAAAGATTTCGTTATTTGTCAAACCAGTGCCAACGTATGACTTCACAAGATGCTCAACATTCCTCATTTTGGAGAAGAAAGTGCTTATTGTAAGAGTTGTCATAAAATACAACTTTATTCACATAATATTAGGACTTTATTTTTGTAATGTTGCAACTTTATTCTTTTAATTTTATTACTTTATTCTCGTAATATAATGACCTAAATATCTCTAGCCTGGCCCTAATACTCCGCCGTACAGTAGAGTAGGTTACATAATTCAAAGTATTTTGTTTTTCATATTTGTCTCAAACTGAGGACGACTTTTTTTTTCATAAAGAGGAAAAGTTTCACAGACAT
>NW_015158093.1:0-1190 GCF_000732505.1 Cyprinodon variegatus
TCCCAATCCAGCTTTAAACTTCTCGACAACAGTATCTCTGGCCTGCCTGGTGTGTTCCTTGCTCTCCATTATGCTCTCTGTGCTTTAAACAGTCCTCTGACATGATCACAGAGCAGATGCATTTATATGGAGACTTGATTACATGCAGGTGGATTCTATTTATCATCATCAGTCCTTTAAGTCAACATCTGAAGAGTTTGCTGCTCTGAAAGTAAAGGGTTAATCAATTTTGCACTATTCAGTTTTTATTTGTTAAAAATGTTCAATCTGAAAAACTCACACGAAGAGATTTAATTTATTGATACAATTACTTTGTCTTTGGCACTCAGACCTCGAAAAAAAACATAGCACTTAATTTTGATAGATATGAATGAACAGGAGCAAAGAATAGGGCTGTGACATCCCACTCAAGTTCCGGTTCGACAGTGTTCAGAACAGCACTGGATTCATCTCATTCACTTTAAATATAAACCTGTTAAACTTTTCCCTGGTCTCTCTGTTTGGTCTTCTGCATGTGGGTCAGAGCTCTAGATTAAATTATGACAAGATTATTGAAGTGTCACCAAACTTGTAGCACACATAGATAACCTGATATAGTTCATACTACAACTCTTACTTTAGGGAGATAGGCCAAACTATATTTTTTTTATTTGTTCATTGTTATTATAAGCAGGCCAGGTGTGCAATCTCTGCAACAGGAACCACAGCACTGAGCGTTATGTGCGCTGCACAAAGTATATCTGTCACAAATGCAGGAAGGACTTACCTTGGGTTTGTGAAAACTGCTAAATGGGACAATTGTAGCTTCATATGAAGTGATTTTCCGTGGGTGAAATAAATGTTACTCCAATATTGAAGTCATACTGTTTGCCAATGTCGTGGGAAAAAAGTATTCAACTATTCACCCTAGTTTAATAAACGGAGATTGATGGATTTCACACTGTCGGCACATTTATTCATATCTTTGCGAAGAGAGAACAGTTCATCATACAGCCCTTTTGGCACAGCCTTCTGCCCTGTTCTGCTTGAGCAGCGTCCGTTCCCCCTTACTTACAACAATGGAAAAGTAGTCAGAGTCAAAACAAATTACAGACACTTTGGTAAACAGTAACATGTTATGAATAAACCTTGAGAAAGAATCTGGTTTGTTATAGGAAGAAGCTATGTCTGGTCTACAAACACCATCCTGC
>NW_015158094.1:0-1190 GCF_000732505.1 Cyprinodon variegatus
GACATAGGAGCGACAGAGCTTGCGCTTGTTGAAGAGCAGGCCGAGAGATGATTTGAAGTGGCTTTTAAGGAGAGTGCTAGAAGATAATTGGGCATCGAGGAGATGTAGCTTGAAGCAGATTGGCTGCATCGGAGGCGGATCAGCCTCTGATTGAATGGAAGTAATCAGAGTTTCTTCAGTTGAATTTCCGCCTTAGCTTCATTTTGAAACATCACAAAAGATTTTGAAAGTAACTTTGCTGTAAGTCTGCAATTACTTGCATTTACTGCAATTATTGGTTGGGAAAGAATGTGAAGTTAATTGCATTTAAAACCTAAAGGTCCAGAGAAGGGGACACCAATACGGTGGATGCAGGCTCCAAGGAGCCCTCAAAGACCACATGAGGCAGCCAGAGCATCCTTTGAAAACAAATAACTCACCAATGGGCTAAGTTTTTTAACGTGGCTCTTCTTTTTTAGTCATTTATAGAGCATTTCATCATTTTAATCATTAAGACCATTAAAGCAGGTAAAAAAGATTTAAAAATGACAATATCGAAAACAAAATTAGCAATTAAAACAAACAATAAAAATATGTTTATTATTCATGAAGTTTAGGTGAATGCTCAAAGGTCGTTATTGGTAGCCCTTCCTATGACTATCCATGAAGTAGCCCGGCCTTAAAAAGAATAATGACCCCTGATCTAGAGGCTGAAATTCAGATGGGATATTCTGACCTGCCCAGATTGATAGCTGTAGTTTTTTTTTAAGAAGGTGTTCACAGAAGGAGGGACATTTAGTACAATTCTTGGAGTTGATTGGGTAAATCACCAATTGGCAGGTGCCTTCCACTTTGATCTTTTAGCCAATCGCAGCAGCAGCAGCAGCTGCGCCGTCTTATGTACTTGATTTGTTTCACAACCAGTGCAATTAACCGATAAAACAAATCAAATCCGTCTGAGGAACAGGTGTCCTTTCCTTGTTTTAAAAAAAATAATAAAATAAAGGCGATTCCAGCTAAAACCGGTGCAGCCATGTTTGTTTTGCTTCAGCCTTCCACTTCTGGTTGATGTGCTGATGTCACTGCATTCACTGGTGCAAAACATTTCTGTATTGAGGCTAATGTATCTAATGCATCTATTTGCTTCTAGCAAGATGTGTTTTTGGGAGTTTGTGAATTCAAAAATCTCACAATTGATCTAGCTTGCAAGG
>NW_015158095.1:0-1190 GCF_000732505.1 Cyprinodon variegatus
TAAAAATAAGTAGTAAAGTAAAGTAAAAATATCAGAAAAATCTACTTGAGTACAGTAACGAAGTATTTGTACTTCGTTACTTCCCATCTCTGACTATGGGTATGCTGGTCTGACGGGGTATGCTCATCTGACAGAACAGCGGCACTGTTTCAAAAAAATAAAAAACCTAAAAGGGAGGTCTTACCGAAGCCTAAAGGTTGTCCTCCAATCCGAACCATTTTCCAGAGCTCACCAGAGGCACTGGTGAAAAGCACATTGTTTGGAAACCTTGAAGAGAAGAAATAACAGATGAGATTAGAACTACAGTCCAGTCATTCAGGTGTGTCCCTCTATATGCAATATTAGTGCTGTGAAAATTTATTTTACGCCCGAGAGATTTTAATTGGACTAAAATAAAACATTTAAGCACCTAAAGCTGATTATCAAAAAATAGTTTCATGTCATTTCTTATAAAAAAGATTTATTCCCACACTGAGTTAAAGCAGCTGAGGGCCAACCTTCCCAGGAGCAGCCAGAATGGGGGGATCTAACGTTAAGGAGGAGACAGAGCAAAGACCACCTCCTTTATTGGAGTTCTAAGACCCAAATGTCCAAATCACATTTGACTTCATGATTCACAATAAGTTTAGGCAATTTTTTGGAAGGTTCTGGAGTGTCTTTTTAGTTTAGACAGTGGACAGATGATCGACTGGAAAATAACAAAATTTGATAAATTCTGCAAAACAGAGTGGGTCAAACTCTAAGGAACAGACAGCCTGTCATCATCAACAGCTGCTAGAAGTCATTGCTACCAGTTATTAGGCATAGGGGACCCTTACGTAGCATTTTTAATGTTCAGGACCTCATTGACTTGGCTTTACAACCAGCTACTCTTCCAGGAGTCCATCTTTAACACTTGGACTCCCAGAATTCTGATCTTACTAGAACTCCCAATTGCCAACAAATTGGCAGGTGACATTTTTCCCGATGGAATGCATTATTAGTGATGATATCATCAACTAAATATATATAAATTAGGGGGGGAACGGTTCACAAAATCCACAGTTTCGTGGTCACGGTTTTCGGTTCGGTATATGTTGATTGTTACAACGAAATCCCATAAAAATTAATGAAATTAATGAAAAAAATCCCAAAAAATTAATGGATTGTAATTATTTTTAATGATCCGCAGAAACCCTGGATCATTTCCG
>NW_015158096.1:0-1190 GCF_000732505.1 Cyprinodon variegatus
GGATCGAGTAGTGACAGCAGCTGAAGGAGGAGCAGTATTCAGACTTCCTGTAGAGAAGAACTCTAAACTATGTAGATTGTAGGACAAAAACTCCTGTGGTTTTGGAGCTTTAACATGGAGACCTACTTAAATATTTCTGTTTAGGTCCACAAGTCATGATTGCCTCTTTTCGGACAATGAAGGACAATGAACAGCATTTTATTGAGCATTTCAGAGGAAAGATGCTTGTAGCTGACCTCATATTCTACTTGTAGTCCTTTGATAAGTAGATTTTAATCATATATAACTTAGAGAAATTGTAAGTACATGAAAAAAATGTGGATAAAACAAATAAAGTTTCTTTCAATACAGCAAATATCCAGTAAATCATGTTCCACATCCCACTGTGCCTTTGCACATATATAACTAATGCAAATTCCTGTCAGCTGTTTGTCTTTGTTTTGCTAGATCTGAAAACATTTTGAGACACTTATGGGGTATAATTTTTATTTGGGAAATGATTCCAGTGACTTATAGTGCTAAAAGAGAAAGCAGTTTCATGTAGAATATTTATCAGTACAGAGTCAATTATTTTGCTGAAGATGTGTGCAGATTCTTATGTACCTTCACAGTGCAGATGAGAGGAAAGAGATTCATTTCAACTCAAAAATAATTTATTAATCTCAAAAGGGAAATTCAGTAAATGCCACAAATCAGAGCTATTCAGAGGTTGGTGACCTCTTGAAGTAACTGGCTGATTTTTATCATGCATACATCTCATATCTGCAGAATAACTGTTCCTTAAAAACTGAGATTGTCAGACACCAAAATAAAAACAAAAGGAATAATTCATTCCCCTAGGAAACCCTGCGTGCCTAGTCTAGCATGAATTATCCTGTTTTCATTGTTCAGTGAGTTCTGAGGAGAGTAGTGTGATGTAAGAGAAAACTGCAGAGGGTGTGAACTAGAGTGTGTGGTTACTGTGAACCAATCAAGAACTAGTTTTATTGGAAACACCCAATTATTTACAGCCAACACACAAACACACCCAATCTTATTCAGTGTCCTTTCAAACTTACTAAATCAGTTTCTCTGCACTAATAACATAGGATAAATACAGCATCTATCTATCTATCTATCTATCTATCTATCTATCTATCTATCTATCTATCTATCTATCTATCTATCTATCTATCTATCTATCTATCTAT
>NW_015158097.1:0-1190 GCF_000732505.1 Cyprinodon variegatus
GACTAACAGCTGAAAGTGGGATTGTTCATAATAGTTTATATCTGCTGATGACTAATCTTTAATGACTTTTTACTGTAAAGGAAGGAGATGTTTTATTAAGTTGATGTCAGGAGAGTTTTATTTTAACATGATACATAAAAACTGAGGATCTGCATATGTTTTTCTTTTTTTTATCTATTTATCCTGATTGCTGCTAATAAATGTTTCACTCTTTGTGTTGGAACATCTAAGTTTTGTTTTGAGTCTGTGCTGCTTTTCCTTTCTGTTTGCTTTGGTTTTGGTTTTGGTTCTGTTGTTTATTCATGCTGACTGGGACAAAAGGTCAACATCATCATCTATCAGCTCTCAATGTGACACCAATTATGTCGGCGTTGGGCAATTTTCTGACACTAGCTGATTGTTCTGGAATTCCCGGCAAAAAACATCTGATCATTAGTCCTGTAGAAACCAGATGACCAGTCGCACCTGAAACAAGCGCTGAATGTGGACACAAAATTAGGGCTGAAACAATTGTGATTATTGAAATAATCTGCAGCTAATTTAGCAGTATATATTATCGTTAACTGGCGTAAAGAGACTAGAAGATGCCTTTAGTTTTAGAGTTACCCACTTAGAGCAGCAATTATACCAAAAAATGTAAACATTTTACTTTTAAGATGAAAAAACTGTCCGTCAGCATGCTTTATCCAGAATCCAGAACTCCTCAGGTGGAAAAGTTGTAGCTTCACCCGTTTAATTCTGTAACGAATCTTCTTTAAGAAACCTTTTATAATCCGATTATTAATTGACTAATTAAAAAATAATCGGAAGATTATTGGCAAAACAATCGCTAGGTGCAGCTCTACGCGTGCTTTCTTGGCCGATTGAGGGATACAAATCGGTTTGTTGCATATTTGCAAAAGTAGCCATTAAGAAGTGAAAATGCATTTTGTTTTATCGAGGTCCTTGTCTCTCTTGAAAGTATTCTCATCTTTTGGCACCCTTAAAATAATGACCTCCCATTGGTTTTATTGGGGGTGATTTTGACATAACACCAGATTTTAAGCAGAAGAATGAGAAGTTTTGATGAAACGGTTTGATAACATCTAATGCATTTTCCTCCCTTCTTTAGTCCTTAATTAGTAAATAGACTCTATCTGTATTCAATATCTTCTGTGCTCTTTAAAGACCTCAGAGGTTTTTTTAAGACA
>NW_015158098.1:0-1190 GCF_000732505.1 Cyprinodon variegatus
TATATATATATATATAAAATCTTAGAATTAAAATGTGAGAAAAGAGCAAAGATATTCTCAGCAAAATGTTTTTTTATTAAAAAAACTTTCAGAATTTCACTTTTGTATTATAAAACATTTCATTTAAAGGGGTCATAGAATGAAAAGCCAAGTTTACAATGTCATAGATGAATAAAGATAGTTCAGAGGGTAAAATGGACGTACAGAAAAGTTCAAACCCCATCAACACCTCCTTTCTCTGAAAATCTCACAATTCGAAACTTCCACCAAAAAACGGGCGAATTCAAACGAAGCACTGAGTTGACGCCAATTCAAGGATGTTGCCTTATTTGGTTCTGACCCGTCATCTGGCCGGGTTCGGCTGCTCTGCCCCCCGCTGGATCCCTCCCCCCATCCCCCCGAGGTTCCTGGACAAGCCCTGGAGCTTGCGGCTCAGTTCTGCTGCACTGTAATCGACCAAAATCCATGACGATTTTGACATTTTTTATTTATGAAAAATAGGACATGTCCGGAAAAAAAGAGGACGTCTGGTCACCCTACCATATCAACAATTTGATGTTTCAGTGAGTGAGTGCTTGTTGCTATGATGCGTCTTTGCTCAGCAGCTTTAATCATTGTAAACCAACCAATCAGCACACAGCTCATCTAAATATTCATGAGCATACCCAAAAAAGGAAGAAAACCTGTCGTTTCATTCTAAGGCTTTTACCAGGCTGGCATTAGGGCTCATAGAACAGCAAATATGCCATTTTCAGTCCAACCAATGTTAAACTCTATTCAGAGACCTTAAGGACCAGCACCAAATACGCTATATAATCATTCTATGACCCCTTTAACAATAATGGTACAAAATGTACTCCATATTAGAATGCCGTATTCAGTCGTGAGCCTTTTTTTTTTTTTTTTTTACATACATGGGGTCTTTTGGTCTTAAAATAAAACTTGTGGAAAAACACGGGTCACAGTGAGTCGGAACAGGTGCAGGTCATTCCCCCAGGAAACTCCTGCAGGTTCAAGTCTTACCTCAGACTTTTATTTAAAAAAAAAAAAAAAAAATTATAAGTTAGTTTCAAATAAAGAGCCCAACCACAGTGATCATTACAGGTTTGGTGTCTGCAACGTGAGCTTGCCCATAGCGTATTATATGGTGGGTTATAATATTATAGGAGCCATTTATTCTATCTCTGCTT
>NW_015158099.1:0-1190 GCF_000732505.1 Cyprinodon variegatus
TCTCTTTGCAAAGATATGAATAAATGTGCCGACTGAGTGAAATCCATCGATCTCCATTTATTTAACTAGGATGAATAGTTGAATACTTTTTTCCCACGACAACCTCTATTTGTATTGTTAATGGGCTGAATACTAGAGCTCTAAAAGTGTTCATTTCCTGATACACCCAGCCTTATATCTGTTATTTTTCACCTTTAAGGAGAAAACTTTATTTTTGTACATAAGTACAGTGTAGAACCTGTCCTTTTTTTCTTAACTAAATTCTATTTAAAAATTCTCATACATATTTTTTTTTTAAACAGGTGTTACTCACCTGTATTTCATTTTGAAAAATAAGGACATCCTCTACAAGAGAAAATCACTGTTTCTAGATCCATGGTTCAGTCTTGATATTATTCTGGTTGATCAGCTGTCCGACAACAGTGGCACTTTATTGAGTTATGAGGGATTTCGCTCTAAATTTAACCTTCCTATGTCTTATGGAGAATATGCAAAGGTTTTTGGTGCTATTTCAACTAGGATCTGCATGTTATTCAGACAGAGGCCAAGACTCAGTTCTTCTTCATCTCCTTCTCTGACTCCCATGGACTCTCCTGGGCAAAATATGTCTCACTTTGTCTCTTCATAAGAACAATAAGTCAATCAGATCCCTCTTTCAGAAAGAGGTGGCGTCTGTTCCTGCTGTTGTACCATATCGGAACCGTCTGGTAGCCGCTGTATCCTGGAAACATACTTGGCTGCTACCTAATCAATATCTCCTCTCTAACAAGGTGAAGGAAGTTTTATTCAAACTCATTCACAGGATTTATCCTGCCAAAGACCTTGAAAAACCTTGAAAAAATTCAAATCTGATATTATTGTGAACTGCACTTTTTGAGATCTTCTTCCAGAATCTGTTACACATTTGTTTTGGTTGTGTTCATACTCTCAAACTCTGGCAACTATGTGGATTCAAATATTTTAAAAGATTTTCAACTTCGTTGGGAAAATGCTCTGTTTGGTTTTCAGCTGCAAACTAAAATGTTAAATGTTTATTTAATTGGACTCAAACAATATTTTAGTACTATGAAACCCTCTTTTCACCAATAGGCTCAGAGAATTATTTTAATCTGCTCCCAACTAAAATTTCTGGACAATTTATCAATGTAGAAAATATGTGTATTTTTACAGTATATGCATGTATATGTGTT
>NW_015158100.1:0-1190 GCF_000732505.1 Cyprinodon variegatus
AATTTCCATAAAGCAGCTGGATCTTTCCTGAAAGCCAATGTATTTTTTTGTGTTGTTATTGGAAATGGTTTGTTTTTACAATATTGTGAAGAAATTTCCACCTAGGCTTTTCAACTTTGTCCCTATTTTTCCCAACCCTAAATCCTTGACACAATTCCCCAAATGACATTTGATAAATTCCTCTCTTCAGAGAGTAGGAGGAAAAATCAAGCCCTGCCTGTTTTGGTTTGAAAACTCACTTTGTGAGAAGGATGTGTTTGATACAGATTAGAGCCATGGAGTTACCAAGTTCAGGGTACCTGCTTTAAAAGGAAGTGCAATCATTTAAAAAAAAAGGATATGACAGATAATCTTAATATCAATCATTTTAAGAAAAAATACAAAGTAGTGAAGAGGTATTCATAGTGCTGTCCTTTTCCAAATTTAGTATTCCAAAGGTTATTGAATGTGGCTCACAACTTTTTTTAAGATGGTTACGAAGTTATTAAATCAAAAAGCTTAGATCTCCTATTTATGTAATTGTTCACAGCCTTTGCTCAATACTTTGCTGATCAACCTTAGCTGCAATAACATCTTAAAATCTTCTAACTTAGACTTAGACTCAACTTTATTTATCCCTTGGGATTACTCCTTCACGGACATTCTAGTTCCAGTAGCTTTTATAGAGTACAAAGAGTTGAAGCAAAATGCCATTAAAGATAAAAATACAACAGACAATATAAAAAGAGTGTATATAGTACAAAAAAGCATACAAAAAAGAAAAAAAGTTTTGATATCCTGGAATATGTTTCCCTTAAATATGAAAATATCTGCACAGTAGAGAGCTAAGGGAAAACTACATAGTAGATGACTTTGGTTTTTGCACTTGCCACAGCACTTGCCATAGCTTTGAGCACCTAACCCTAATCTTTGGTTGGTTTGGCTCATTCCTATTTGTTCCTAATTCCATCAGTTGGATGGGAACTGTGCGCAGACATTTTCAGATTCAAATCTAGACTATGACTCTAGCATGTTAAACAAGTGGTTCTGAGCCACTCTTTTGAGATCTTGGCTGTGTACTGTACTTTGGGCCTATTTTTCCTAATTTACTTCAGTTCAGAAGTTCCCACACTCTTTGGCAGATGTGACGTCATGCACGTCCATTCTAAATTGGTCCAAACTAGCAAAAAATCAAAGCATTACATTAAAAG
>NW_015158101.1:0-1190 GCF_000732505.1 Cyprinodon variegatus
TTTTTTTTAGGTCCAAATACATGGTAAATCACAAAAAAAAAGAAATTGTAAAACACTTTTTTCTTCGGTTGCAGGAGGATATACTGACAATGCAGGATTTATAATGTGGTTAAAACTTGGAATGATCCAAAAAATTCTCACAAGACTGGAAAATCAGCCCCAAAAAACTAAATGTTTGTTTATGTCTGGCTTTAGTAACTACCTTTATGTGCCTCTGAAGGTTCAGGTCATGACTCCAGAATTTTGGTCATAATCGGTGGTTTCTAGCTGCAGTAGCTCTGGATCGCTTCTCCTTTGGTCTGAAGATTATAACCTGTTATATTTTTATTCAGTTGGAGAAAACAGCATCAAACGCTACACTGAGGTCCAATAATAGCAGCACTGTGGTTCTGAATTTATACAGAAGTCATTGAACACCTTAATTAGGGCAGTCTGTACAGTGGCACAGAAATCTCACTAGAAGAAGCAGATCATTGTCAAGAAGGCATTTAACTGTTGAAATAAAAGGTTTTCAATCCTCTTGCTGATGAAGGGGAGGTTTGAGATGGGCCTGTAGTTCTGCAGAACTAATTTGTTCAAGCCTCTCTTCATAATCTCTGTTTTTAAGGCCCAGAAGAAACACCCAACATGCGGGATGTGTTTATTGTTTTTAAATTAAATCAGACTCTAAAACATGTAAAAACTTCTAAATAAAATCTGTGGGTAAAACATCAAGACAGCAGGAAGAGGAGCTTAGCTGCTGAACAGTGTCTTCTACACCTTTGCAGTTTATTGTGCAGAATTGGGACATTTAAACAGAGTTTATTCTCAATGGAGACAATGTTGGTTCTGGAGTTGGCACTGATGTACAAAATGCTTTTCTAATACCTGGTATTTTCTCAGTAAAGAACTTTGCAAAGTCATTGCAGGCCTTTTTTGACTGTCAACCACTGGCACGAAACCACTGTGACCACTGTGATAGGAGGGTTTGTTAACCTGTGGACTGTGGGTAAAAAGGCGCAAGCATTATGTTTTGTGAGTAATCTTAGAAACATTCTGTTGCATCTTTTAGTTGTGAATTATATGTGCATATCTATAAAGTTTTTCTTTATAGATTTATGTGACTCCATCCTGGAGAGAAATATCAGCTGTGCTGCTGCCATCAACACCTTTGTTTCTAGATGTTGGAGCTTGGCCTGTTTTCCAGTGTA
>NW_015158102.1:0-1189 GCF_000732505.1 Cyprinodon variegatus
CATCCATCCATCCATCCATCCATCCATCCATCCATCCATCCATCCATCCATCCATCCATCCATCCATCCATCCATCCATCCATCCATCCATCACAGGGGGTGTTGGTGCCTATCTCCAGCTGTCTATGGGTAAGAAGCAGGGTACACCCTGGGCAGGTTGCTAGTGTATTCCAGGGCAACATAGAGACAAACAGGACAAACAACTATTCACACAAACAATCACACCTAAGGAGAATTTAGACAAGACATTACAACCAAACATTGAATGATCTGTGTCTGCAACGTTCTCCAATTTTAGCATTTGAAGAATGACAAAATATGTAAAGCGTGTAAAAAAAATTGTTGTTTGTAAAGCAACAGCCAACAGCCATTAAATAAGAGAACAGCACATGCTTGTCACCACAAACAGGGAGCCTTCCTGTTACATTAAGGAATGTGTGAATTGATTAATTTTCTTTCGATTGAGCTCATCATGGCTAAGATAAAGGTTTGGTTCAAATGTTCCATAGTCCCTAACGCTCGCCAAAAGAAGAAAAAAGCAGCTGCGATACGTTTTTTGGTTTATTTAAACAAAAGATGGGAATTTAAAAAAATAAACCCTGCTTCTATTAACAAACAAAACACTATAAATTGAGACTGGAGCTGGGGGGTAAGACAGAGAGAAGGGGGAATAGCCTAACAGGCTAATAAAAAAAAAAAATAACAGAAATAAAGACTACTCATTAAGCTGCTTACAGTGTCAGTAAGGGTTTATCAAAGATGATATTTTTGGGAATTAATTGGGGACCTTTTTTTGTATTTTCAGGGCCAGTTATTAATTATAAGTTGTTTTGGTATTTTCTTTCTTAAACATTTGAAAGTAAATCGCAAAATTAATAAAAGGAGGCGAATGCAAAGACACTGAAAAACAAATGAAGCCGTTCACCGAGGATTATTAGGAGGGGAAAATATTCAGCTGAGGACGTTTTTTAACAGTAAATTCCAATTTATTGAATTGGAGTACTTTCATTATCCTGGGAAAATAACATTCAGAAGTTTGTGGATTGTGTGTAGGATTTCTTAGTAGTTTTTTTTCTCACTCTATATCGATATAGGCAAGATATTGTATCAACTGAAATATCTCGAAACATAATTTTTGGCCATATTGTCTAGGGTTAACAGACCCTTGACAGATTTACCTACCTGTTTC
>NW_015158103.1:0-1189 GCF_000732505.1 Cyprinodon variegatus
TTTTGTTTTGTTTACAAGACTGTCACAAAGAAGGTTATTTAGCTTCCCCTAAACAATAGGATTTGATCCACCAGCATTCCCATATCACAACCATTTTTTTTTAAATACAGTGAACTCTCGTTTATCGCGGGGGTTACGTTCCAAAAAGTTAGTTATTATACAACGAAATACTCCATAAAACATTGAAATCAAGGAAAATAAACTTTTTACAGGCCCAAGCATTTTTTTAACAAATAAAAGTACTGTATAAACGTTTTTTGTTGTTTTTGTTTTACAACTAACTACTGTACTATATTGTAAAATAATATAGTTATAAATATATAAGTAATAATTTCAATCATTAATACGAACTGAAGGGTTATTATTGCGGGGATCAGCACCGCCCCACCATGACGGATTAAAACAGGAGAAAATGAAAAATGATTATGAAAAAAATACAAAGTAATAGTAGGTCAAATAGTGACTCACTGCTGTTTGACGGAGCCGCTGCATCCTGACGCTGCTCTGTGGCGTTTTTTTCTTCTAAAGCCTGCGGTGCAGGTGTGTTTTTTGGAGAGAAGAACATAGTTATCGGTAGTTGTCGCTCTTTTTTCTTCTGGGACAAAAGATCCTTATAAACCGACATGCCACCATCGATTATGTTTGACAATAAAGTTTAACAATGCATGATGTAAATCCGTGAAGCAGCAAGACCGTGAAAATTGGACCGCGTTATAGCAAGGGTTCACTGTATAGGAAAAAAGAAATTTAACTGAATAAATTATATTTTTTTATGTCCATTCATCCTTCTATTGTTGCAGGTTTCCCTGAAATTCAGTTGAACATGTAGCCAATCTATAGCTGCTTTCCCCCTGAAACACGTGGCTTTAAGCTGGTTTTTGAAACACGGGTTGACCCATCAACCATGAGAATTTGGCTCCATATCCATTGACAAAAAAAGTTGGGTCTGACTCTGCTGCAAGCTGCGTGGCCTCTGTCCCCACAACGCTGCCAGTCTTGTGACGCCCTCACACTAACTTAGCGTTGATGATGTAATTGGTGCAAAAGAAATCAGAAAACTAAACAACAGAGAGCAGGAAAGGGATAAGGTGCTTAGTAAATACACATTGTTTTGCTCTTTTGTCTGTCCGAATCCCTATTGCAAGTGCTGTGCCATGTTTATTGAACGCCAGCAGAGTTGTTTTGACTT
>NW_015158104.1:0-1189 GCF_000732505.1 Cyprinodon variegatus
AAACCTTTGAGCAATCGTTTAAAATGTCCGATTGGAATATTTTATGGCTATAAATTCAAAATAGACGTATACCAAAAACATATCAAACATATACTAAGTTATTACATCAGTATATTTATATGAATGCCAACAACTAAAAAAACATTATAAAAACAAAACTTAATTTTATATACAGGTTTACTTTTTGTACATAAATCTTGCCCTTCTGAGGCTTGGTGAAGGTAAATCTGTGTTTTTCATGGTCCGATATTGTTTCATAAACTTAAAAAAGGAACCAGTTCAATAATGGAGAAGCTATTAGTCAGTCAGTTAGTTTTAATATATAAAAAACTATTTATTTTCTGAGAATGTGTTCATTTAAGAGCAACTATGAAAATCTACAAACGTCTAGAAAAACTACACTATGTATAACCAAGATCGTTCATTCTTCTTTTCGCTTTAAATCAGTCCGAGCTGTCTTTATCCATGCACTGGAAAAAATCTAAATCTAGATAAGTAAATTTTTCTTAAAATAAGTTGATTTGTTCATGAATGGAGGAGATAAAAGAGACATTTTGCTGATAGAACAAGACAATTTAGATTTAAAATAAGAAAACAGAGTTGCATTATCTTATTTCAAGTGCATTTTATATAATTATCTTGTTTTAAGAGTAAAATACTCATTCCATTGGCAAACTATCTCATTTACCTACTCAATTTAAGGGTTAATACACTTAATTTAAGAAATTTTTACTTATTTCTAGATCATTTTTTCAGTGTGCTGGGTCAGATCCTGACGTTTGAAGAAGGAGGCAGACAGTCAAGGCAGCAGAATAAAGCATTAGCCTCACTTCATGAAATTAGCCAAGCCTTGTAGCTAAACGAGTTCCTGGAAAAAAGTAGAGTGAACTGTCTCCATCTGTCTTTGCACTGCTGATTCATTTTGCTGGTCCACTGATCAGGTCCAAAAAATTTCACCTCCAGCGTCTCTTGGTAATTTTGCTTCCCTCCCGCGACTCGGCCTGTGACGACCGTTCCTGTCACCTCAAGGTGCACCAGAGCTGCACCCTGAGCTTTCCTATATCTTTGTATTGCAGAGGAGCTACTGCGTATGTACAATTTTTAACGAGAGTCAATGGGCAAGCATTTTTGCACCTTCTAGCGGAAATACGTCACCAGTATGACAAAAAAATCACTGCAAAAACGATCT
>NW_015158105.1:0-1189 GCF_000732505.1 Cyprinodon variegatus
CAGGAAATTGATTTCCTTCTTTGCACACAAGGAATATGCTACAAAGTTTTAAGGTGAACTGTTTTTTTTTAACAAATATTTTACTTCACCAAAATGTACAAAGAAATTCTATAAAAATCCTACAATTTCATTTCCTGGATTTTCTTTTTCTCATTTTGTCGCTCAGAGTTGAATTGAACCAAAAATGAAAATTCCTCATCCGTCTTTCTAAGTAGGATAAGTTGCACATTCAATGTCTGAATACTTTTTTGTCCCAGTGTTAGATTTTTTAAAAACACGTTTGTTTCAATGTGCATACCTTTTATTTAGTCATTAGCAACGTTTCGATGTGCAAACAGATTAATATCTGATCGGATTGTATCGTTAAAATTGACATATGTAATTAGAATGGACTACTCAGATCAACTCGTCTCATTCAGAATAACTTCATCTTTACATGCAGGTTTATACGCATGCTGATTGGATTGTCAGTCAGCACAAACCAGCCCTCTCAGTCAGATTACAATTGTATCCCAATCCTTCCAAATCCGATCAAATTATTACGACTGGCATGTTTACACACATTTTAATCTGATCGGCGTTTTATCACAATTACTTATGTCCATGCAATTCTAGGTGGTTACAGAAGTGGCTGATAAAGAAACGTGTGTAATAACTCACATTAATGATGACCCCTTTGTCCAGCAGGCTTTGCTTCTTTGCAGTCATCACAAAGTAGTGGGTGTTGTCCTTGTAGTACACAATGTTTTCCAGGTCAATTCCTGAAAATTGGATTATTTTGTTAAGTACAGATCCCTTTAAAGCTATTTATATATAAATCACCTAAATATTGAATATTTTTTGCATAATTATTTATTCACCCGTCTCCTCTTTAAGTTCAAGGAAGAACTTCTGGTTGAAGATGAAGGCGACGCCACTGATTTCCTCCACTTTAGCCTCTGCTGTGGTGTTTCTATTAACAAAGTTGGCTGTTATAGCAATGGCCAACTTCCCTCTGAACTCTTTGCGACTGAAACCTGCGGAAAAAGGATGCGATTTTAGAGGGTGAAGGATCCAAACACATCTACTGGAAATACGGGAAATAACTCGCACTTTCTAATTAAAGGAATAGTACACCCAAAACATGATTAGCCTTCATTTTCTACTCACCCCCATGCTGAACAACACTCTGGAGTACTTTTTTGATATC
>NW_015158106.1:0-1189 GCF_000732505.1 Cyprinodon variegatus
AACTCGATGGGTCTTGTCCTGCAGAGATTACTGCAACATGCAGATTATTTGCTTCACTTACAGCACAGTCACCTTTAATCAGGTGAACGCTAACTAGTTATTCTGTAAAATACAACTTATTTACTCTATTTTGGGGATGTTTTACAGAAAAATTTGTAAATAATTAACTAGTAATAATAAACAAGAAAACATTTAAAGTTGGACAACGCTCATTTGTCCATTATGTATCATCTGATTAGACCAGCTTTATTTCCCTTCCAGATTGGCTGCTGGGAAACACCTCAAGGTTAATTTCCGGGGACAGGTGGTCCAAAACGGAGACTGTCCCCAGAAATTGGGGGTGTCTGCTCACCGTATTCTAGATATCTGTTTTCTAAGTAGTCTTTTTTTTTAATTCAAGCAAACACGTTTTTGTAACAAGAACTGCACCTAAATGCCATAGCACTCACCTTCAAGGGAGAGAGTGCCAGGTCAGTTCATGTCCCTTATTTTGTACAGATTTGTTACCAGACAAACGATACCAAATTCACTTAAATCTGAGTCGATTAACTTCTTTATCATCGTCTATAGCAATAATAATTGACAAACGTGCTTAAATGTTAAGTTGAATCTTTCTTTCTATAGCATGTATTAGTGCCTCTGTTACTTACACCACTATAACAGTTTATTATTATGGAGTATATATTATGACCCCAGTCAAACCTAAATAGCTAAACAGGCTCCTGTTGGGAGGTATTTATTGGAATGAGATCAGGGCTTTTCGAGGGGAGGCAGAAGGTGAAAAATAAAATAACTCCTAACCACCCCCAACTTTTCCTGAGACATCCTAGAGTTCAGGTAGTTTTTCATTACCTTAATTTTACTGATGGCCTGCTCACCTTCAATTTCTGCCCTGTAAATCTTTCATAAAGCTTTCTGTATTTTATGTTGGATATTTTCATCCCATCTATTGAATATAGTGCACTAGTTGATCTTTTCTCTTCTTCATTACAGTCTTTCATAGGTCTTAAAATTGTCACCAAGTCACAAATAGGATTTTATTTTTGTAATTCATATCAGAAATTAAAATAATTCATGATAATGTTTTGACATTTACCGATCGGCTTAGCTGTAACTAGGGCTGGGCGATATAGAAAAAAAGCTTATCGATTAAAAAAAAATGCATATTGATCGATATCGATAATTATTG
>NW_015158107.1:0-1189 GCF_000732505.1 Cyprinodon variegatus
GTGGCAGCATCATGCTTTAGGGATGCTTTTCTACACCAGGTGTCCTGGTCAGGGATAATAAAGACAGGTTTAAGTTAAAAAGATTTAATGATGTTTTCTCCAATGCCTCAGTCTGTTAACTCCAATCTAAAGCTTTGCGGTTCTGTTCATCTGGGCAACCATCTTGTCCTGAGACGGTATAAATCTGTACCTGGCAGAAACATTTAAACATAGATCATTTAAGAACACAACTTCTAATCCTTTCTTTTATTAATCTGCTTCTAAAGAACCAGCTTAAATCACCGCTTCCCTTTTTGTCCAGTCATCAATCAGATCAAGAGAGATTTCTCTTTGCCCTTGTTTATCTTCCGCACCAACAGAAACAATACATGCATGACCACAATTAGCACGTGGCTAATCTGCATAAAGGGAAGCCTGCTGGCAGAGGATGCTGCCTTGAGAATATGTCGTCATGTCTGGGGGCAAACGCCGGAGATCGCAGCATTTTAAAAACCACGTGCATGTGAGTGTGATGCGTGCACGAAGACAGGGATTTGTAGGGAGGGTGAGGCGTTGGGAAGAGGACGGGGCCTAAAGGCAGCAGATGGACCACGAGGGGAGAGACGATAAACAACTGCTGCTAATTTAATCCGCCACATGGCCTCGGCTTGGCGGGCACACACCATTGTTCTGCCTGGAAGCCCTGCAACACAAGACAGCGGCTCCAACACGGGCCAGCGAAGGCCGCCACGTCACGGGATATCCCACAGTCTTAAAAAAAAACCCTGAGAGGTCTGAGGGACGCTGTTTTTTGTTTTTCTGACCATCTATAGAGTCAACTTAAATTTTGAAAAAGAAAAAAAAAAAAGTCAAGCAGTGGAATTTTTTATAATATTTATACTGTTTTTTTTTTTGTTTTTTTAGAATAATCTCACTTTTTACTCAAATTAATTTTTTTCCAACTATTTTATTTCTTTATGCATATTTCTATTTTTCTTTCTTCAAATTTCTCCTTTAAAAATCAAATTTTATAAATTGCATTCTTTTCAAATAGCATTTTCCAGACCACATTATCTTCGCTTCTGAGGGCGGGCTTTCCTCTGGAGCAAAGAAGCGTTTGTATTGGTCTGCACGGATGTCAGCAACATCAACGGTCAACGTCTGCGTTTGTATTGGACTTAGAGAGAATATGATCTGTAAACTACTACTT
>NW_015158108.1:0-1189 GCF_000732505.1 Cyprinodon variegatus
TTTTTTTTATTATTATTATCATCATCATTAATCAGTTAGCAGCAGCAGTAGTAGTTTATTTGACTGATTTCATACACGTTTTTAAGCCTTTTTTTACTTTTGCTTAAACATTTTATTTGATAAATGTATTTCTGTTACATAGAAAATGTGAGTAACAGCAACTTCTGGTGGTTAGAGAAGTTATTTTATGTTTCTTGGATTAGTATTTTTGATGCACAATATATTAATATTCTACATAATATATATAATATATTTGTAAATTACTCTCTGATGTTTACAGCTAGACAGCATCAATCATTATATACTACTACAATGAGTTGATGATTCTTTCATCCAATGATCTACTAGGTAGACTACATGGTCGCCTTACCCAAGGGCAAATTGACATGTGCAGAGGAAGCTGGAATTGAACCAACAGAATTCCTATTGCCACATGTAGATAGTTTTTCTTCCTGTCAATCAATGTCTGCCTTGATAAAATCCAATCACATTTAAATACAGTCCGATGACATACAGTCCAAGTGGACCTTGATAATAATAATAATTTAGTAGGATCGTTAATGCCTGTTGGTGAAAAGTACTGATTTCACTTAGTTTTACAGCATACCTCATATTGGGTACAATATTCCTGAAAAATACCCTGTTTGTTATTGTTTTGTGCTTCAAAGTAAATTAACATTTATTAGTTTTCATTGTGATTTTCTCTGACTAACAATAACTAGAATACATTTAACCAAAGTGATAATTCACCCAGACAGAGATGGTTTATGCAGGGGTTAAATATTTGAATTTAACACCCATATGATCAATGAAAATACGGTACTGTTATGTTTAAAACCCAGCGAGGTGATATTACATTTGTGTCCACCAGAGGGAGACAAAGACGGGAAGCTTTGCTGCTGTTAATGCATCTCTCTGTGCAGCAAACAATCATGTAATGATTCTGAACACTGTTGTTTTTCTAGGTGTTGGAATCAAACAGCAAAAGCCCTATGGACAAGGTAAATAAAGCTGGTCGTTTAATTCCCTTGAGGCCAGTTCATTTAAAACCTTGTCTGCAGATATATGAAGATACTATACTGCATACTATACTTCATTCAGATAGATAGATAGATAGATAGATAGATAGATAGATAGATAGATAGATAGATAGATAGATAGATAGATAGATAGATAGATAGATAGATAG
>NW_015158109.1:0-1188 GCF_000732505.1 Cyprinodon variegatus
ACACAAAAGGTTCTGGACAGCCTTTTAGCTGGCAATGCGTTCCGCTGTAGTTTACAAAAAATATGACAAATTGTACGCCCTGTTTTTTTTCCAGGAAACTTTGCTCAAATGCTGGAAAAATTTAACTTTTGCTGCTTGACACGCCACATCAACCAATCAGAGAAGCCGATCTGGGAGCTGGCAGGGAGAGAGACCGGCTTGTTTTGTTTGTATGACCGCCACGATTCGTGTAGATAGACCAGCTAGAAGAGCGACATGTGTGAGAACGCTGGGACCCTTTTTCCACCTGGATCCCCGCTCTTTTTCGCCCTCATGTCCCTCCGTTGTCGCATAAACTTGCCTCCACTTCCTCACCACCTCGGCCGTATCTAAACCCACAGCTAGTTTGTGATTGGCCCTCTTGCGTTGTGGCGTGAAATAACATAGCGCCATGCTTCAAAATTGTGCAGAAAAATATGTGCTTCATACCTGCAACAAGCTCACTGCCACACACTGCTGTGGGAGTATAACCAGCCCTTGAGGAGGCTGCTGCTGGGGATCCCCAGTGACAGTAAACCACCGGTATGTGGGGGTCTGAGCTGCTCTGACAGCGAAATAATATTTTAAGGCAGGATTGTAATCTTGATGAACTGAATACACAGACGATGTTTTTAGGTGGACTTTTCTTGCATAAAATATATTAAAACTGCTCTTTACCCACTGATCACAGCAAATATAGTAAAGCCGCTCTCTGCCATTAAACATAGAAGTAGCAATCTGGACACACTTTACTAGACGCGCTTCAGCAGCATCAAAGATGCTCTTAAGGCGCGTCTGACCTTAATGTGTACAAGCTTAAAAAATGAAGAAGCAGATGCTTTTTTGCTGCTCAAATCGTGCTGTGAATGTAGCATTAAACTATCTGATAGGTTTGAATTAACCTATAAAACTTAAAATTGAGCCTTAGAATGATCTCGTATCGTCCACATGAAATTTTGACCTCTAGCCAAAACACATACTTCCCATAATCAGGAGGAAAGTAGTGGTGGAACAAAGACAGAAAATTAACTGCATTCCACCTCAAAATGCAGGAAAAAAGCATTTCAGAGAATCTAAATTATAACATTTTCCAGGGAAGAATATGCGGAGAAGAAACTACAAAACAGAAAGAAAGGCTCAACTACTTCATTCTTTGTTAAAAAGCAAAGA
>NW_015158110.1:0-1188 GCF_000732505.1 Cyprinodon variegatus
ATATTTTTAACAGATCAGTTTGTGGATGCTCCATCATATTCTCCAACTGAATAAAAACAAAACAGAGATAATAATCTTGAGACTAAAGGAGTTAGCTCACAGCTTCAGCTACTACAGCTAGAAACCACCGATTATGGCCGAAATCTTGGTGTCATGACTTTAAAATCCTTCTGTTAGACTATAAATCACTGAATTGATCAGCACCTCCATGCATAACAGATTTGCTGTCAGGCTATCAGCCTCCCAGACCACTCGGGTCTTCTAGTTCAACCCTAATCTGTACACACAGGACTATCTGAAGCAAACCTCTAGAAGACTGTAAAAGCGCTGAAAGCCTTATTTCTATTAAGTCAAAATTAAAAACCCATTTGTTTTGAACTGCCTCTGACTGTTAACTGAGGCATTATTAGTTAAGTTTGTGGTCGTATTGTTTCCTTTGTTTATTACCTGCTTTTGTCATGTTTTTTATCTTTATTTGCTTTTATTTCTTTATTTGCAAACCTTAGGCAAGTGATAAATAGCAGAATACAATGATTCCTGTTTGAGTCTGAGCTGGAAGGTATTTACGCACATAGGTCAAGCTACAGCCTTCATCTAATATGTTATTCTGTGCTCTCAGGCTATCTTTACGAATTCTGACTGCTTGTCATGGTTGCGGGTTGAGGGGGGGCCCTTCAGGAGGATAGGAGTGTGGAATGCCACAACAACTTGTTTAGAAAATGGCTAGATAAGGAGTTTTTTGGTGGATGCTATCTGCCTAATCCTAGAGGAATTTCCCTGCACAAACAGCAAAAACATTCTCATTGTTAAAATGTTTTATTTTCAAATTTAGCATAACATGGGACCTTTAAAGCAGCTCTACAGAACTACCAGTTTGGTTGATTTTGGCTCCCCCCAGTGGGCCAAAGCTGTAATATTTTGCCTGATGGAAGACAGCATTTTTCAAGAGGACCAACATGCCTCCAGTTGGACTGAACTACATTTCCGTTTTTGGTGGCTGTGTGAAAGATGAATAGCAATGAGGTCATTAATTTAATTGTGGTGAAACAAAGTGATATGACAAAGAGTTAAATTAAAAAAAGTTTAACTGTGTTTTTTTTGTTTTTTTTACCATATTCCTGCAGAATAGACATCTTTTCAACATCTATTATTGGATTAAAGTGGGATAAAATCAGCCCAAACAAACCA
>NW_015158111.1:0-1188 GCF_000732505.1 Cyprinodon variegatus
GGTAAATCTGACGTCATTTCGAATAGTCAGAATGTAATTAGAGATATCCCGAATAGGTATTTTGACTAGTCAAAATATAATTAGAGATAACCTAAATCGCTAAAACGTCTAGTCATTAAAACAATTTGAGATATCTTGAATGGAAAGGAGGCACAACCGAATTTATGTTAAAACGGCTTGCCATAGCCCCAGTGCTGTATCTGGTGTTTGTCACAATGTGCCAGGTTCGGCATGGTAATCTGTGATACCGGCCAGTCCTAATTTCAGCGTGCGAAGGCCGGCGGCCCTCCTTACATCCTACCGGCCCCAACACTTCCTCTCCATCCGAAGCTCCTACCTGTGACGGTAAATAACTCAAGGAACTCAAGAAGTAATCCAATGTTAACTACCTAAATGATGCATGCAGTATATATAGTAGGGGTGTAAATCACATCCACCATGGCGATGCGATATAGTATCGATTTCCTGACTATACGATTAATAATAATAATACACCACGATACGATTCGATTAATTGGTTCATTTTTTTTTTAACACCTTACAGGTGTTTCAAATTTGAAATAAATCAATGAAAGCTGTAATATAGTTATGCATTTTTTTTTTTTTTTTAAAACAGCAAATAACAGACGTAGAAAAGTTGTACTCCACCTATTCCTATTAAAACCTCATTCACTGAAAAATAATAATATCCCTGCGTTATAGATTCTGAAAGAACTTGCATCAAAAAATACTGAACAAAATCAGTGTAATGAGTGCAATGCAATACCTCGGCTCCAGACGTCCCGCCCCCTCCACAGACGCTCCGCTGCTCCTCTCCCAAATTGTAGCTGACCGCAGACAGACAGGAGGCCGGCTTGTTTTGTTTTTATGACCAAAATTGCGGAAAACAACTCGTTAAGTTTGACTCGCTAGAAGAGCAAGGTGCGCGAGAACGCTGGGACCCTTTTTCCACCTGGATCTCCGCTCTTTTTGGCCCTCATGTCCCTCCGTCGTCGGACTAAACTCGCCCCCACTTCCTTGCCGCCTCGGCCGTATCTAGACCCACAGCGTGTAGCACAGACCACGCTTCAATATTGAGCATAAATCAAAAATGTTTGTCAAGCTCACTGCAACACACTGCTGTAAGAGTAGGGCTGCAACTAACGATTATTTTAAAAATCGATGAATCGGCCGATTATTTTTTCGATT
>NW_015158112.1:0-1188 GCF_000732505.1 Cyprinodon variegatus
TAAATTAAGAGTATTTACCCTTAATTTGAGCAGGTAAATAACATGATTTGCCAATGGAATGAGTATATTTACTCTTAAAATAAGGTATTTAGATATTATGCACTTGAAATAAGACAATGCAATTGTTTTTTCTTATTTTAAGTGTAAATTGACTTGTTCCGTTGGCAAAGTGTCTCACTTAAATACTTAATTCAAGAAAAAATTCACTTATTTTAAGAAAAAATGACTTTAGATTAAATTTTTTTTGCAGTGCTGTTAAATCTCTATAGTTTGACTGATTGGCTTTGGACACAGAGGAAGAATGTAAGCGCTGTTGTATGTTTAACCTTATGGCATAACTCCAACATCTATTCCCTAAATACTATGACTATTACCTGCTGTAAAGGGCAAAGGGGTCCATTGCCCAGGGCCCAGGATAGAGGGGGGCCAAAATGGACTCTGACCATTAAAAATCCAGGCAGAAATTATTTTTCTGAAAATATTTAATATTAGAGTAACTAAATATATCTGCATTAGGTATATGTAACATGTTTTCTTTAAATAAGGGGCCATTAGAACTCCTCCCACTCCAACATAAAATGCAAAAACAATCTAAAATTTAAAAAAAAAATGTCTTTAATGAAGCACATTTGAAATAAGGTAATTAGATATTATGCACTTGAAATAAGACCAATCAATTCCTTTTTCTTATTTTAAATATAAACTGGCAAAGTGTCTCACTTACATCCTTATTTTAAGAAAAAAATGACTTATTCAGATTAAAAATGTTTGCAGTGTGGTTTGACCACTTTTAACTTTTAAAGTTTGTTTCACTGCAAACTAAGAAGGTTTTCAGAAGTCCGGCACACGGAGAAAAAAAGAGAAAAAGGGAAGATGAGACCGAAGGATGGAGGGATTTTAGGAGTAAATATTAAAAAGCCGTCAGCTGGCCTGGAAAAACAATCTAGAAATAAGTAAAAATGTCTTAAATTATTTGTATTTAACCTTAATTTGAGTAGATAAATGAGCTGCTTTGCCAATGGAATGAGTATTTTTACTCTTAAAATAAGATAATTAGATAATATGCACTTGAAATAAGACAATGTAATTGTGTTTTCTTATTTTAAGTGTAAATTGTCTTGTTCCATTGGCAAACTGTCTCTTTTACCTCCTCAATCCAAGAACTACGGAAGAGGATTAGGGCCACTG
>NW_015158113.1:0-1188 GCF_000732505.1 Cyprinodon variegatus
AAACACACAACAATGGGCAACATATAACAAATTAAAGTCATATTATGCAAGAAAAAAGAAGAGATGCTTCAGTAATTATAGGACAAATGCGCTAGCTTAAATATATATATATATAATTTTTTTTTTTTTTTAAATCCCCATACATGCTCTTACAAAAATCCAAATTACTTTTTCCTATTTATCACAATTGCCTCTATAGGTTCCATCAGTCAGTTCTTTAGAGACTTAGACTTAGAAAACTTGTATTGTCATTTTGTACACTCAGAGTGTATACAAAATGAAATTTTGTTTAGTACAGCTTTCCAACAGTAAATTAACATTTCCATTCCATAAAGTGCAGCAGTAATCAAATGTAAACAGTGTCGGAGAAAAGAAAAAAACTTTTTTTTTCTTTTTTCATAAGATGGCTGTGCCTAAAGGCAGCCGCTTGCTACAGCTCCAGACAAATCAGAAAAATCATAGACGGATTCAGTTTTAATTCTTTAGGAGTGCTAAGGATGTGACAGGCTGTGTGCTCTTATTCACCTACCAACTTTGTTAAGACTTTATCACAATTGATTCTTTACAGAGAGGAATATCATATTTGTAATTCTCTTACCTCAGAAAATATGATGCCTTTCATTGAAAGGACTGTGCAGATGCAGCGGCAGACTGTGATTCTTCCGCTCTTCACCCTTTCGCTTGCACAACATCATTTTAAGTTGTCGCTGGAGAGGCCAAATGTCTGCAAAACCTTGAAACTGGGCGTATGCTCCTTTATATCAGCACTGTGCGACTTTCATTCCCTAGGGGTGCTAGATTGGTAACTTCCAGTCCTAGCACCCCTTACAGCAACTGACAAAACTGCTCTGCTGCAAAATGAAATAGTGCCCCTATTTTTTAGAATCTGGTTGCAGACCACTTTGAACCAGTAGACTAAGAAATTATGTTACCTGTAAAGACAAAGGCACACTCACCCCGCCATATTAAGTCCTACATCAGCGATCAAAAAACAGGTGAGTGTTACCTGTTTTTGTTGCCTAACAATAGCTTTTGACTTTGTTAGGTTTCATGATCTGACAGAGATTGATCTGAGATCGATATGTAGGTGTCAGCAGACAGTGCCGTAGACAGGAGGCCTCTGATTAGTCAAATCTACCTCCTCTTTACACTATGCGTATTTCCTGTTTGGTGTTTCCTTGTTTTGTT
>NW_015158114.1:0-1188 GCF_000732505.1 Cyprinodon variegatus
CTCAAACTGAAAAGTTTAAGTTTCGCCTGGTTTAATTTAATAAAAAGGAACCTTTTAAATGTCCGATTATTAAACGATTAATTCAAAAATAAAAATAAAAATCACCAATCACATTGTAAAACTTGGAGACGACACCACGGTGGTGGGCCTCATCAGAGACGACAACAACCAGGACTACAGAGAGGAGGTGGAGCAGCTGGTGGTGCAGAGATAACAACCTGATCCTGAAAGTGAAGAAGACGAAGGAGATCATGGTGGACTTCAGGAAGAACTGGCCTAACCGCGCTCCACTGCTCATTAACAGCTCAGCTGTAGAGGTGGTCAACGCCACCAAATTCCTGGGGGTGCACATCACAGACTACCTCACCTGGAATGTAAACACCACCTCACTAATCAAAAGGGCACAAAAGCGCATCTATTTTCTGCAGAGGATGAGCAGAGCTCCTCTGCCCCCACCCATCCTTATCACCTACTACAGAAGCACCATAGAGAGCGTTCTGACCAGCTGTCTCACTGTGTGGTGTGGAGGCTGCAGCGCCTCAGACTGGGAAAAGGTGAGAAGAGTGATGAGAACAGCAGAGAAGATCATCAGGGCTCCTCTTCCCTCCATTAAAGACATTTCATCCCAAGGCTTCGTGCCTCAACCCCGTAACATCATAAATGACCCCTCACACCCTCAACATGGACTGTTCTCCCTGCTGCCCTCTGAGAAGAGGCTTAGAAGCATCCGATGCAGGTCCACCAGATTCCACAACTGTTTCTTCCCCACTGCCATTAGACTGCTGAATATTGAAAAAACTCAAAATCATGTCACAGACTCTGCATCACACTGATAACACCAAACCAAAACACTGCATAATTGCACAATATATATACTGCTCTGAACATCCATATAAATGTGCTATTTTTTGTGCCATTTTTTTCTGCCACTGTTTTCATTTGATCACTTCTGCACTTTAAGAACTGAAAATTACATGAAAGCAGTACAAAACCACATTTCGTTTAGTTTACACTGTCTATACAAAATGACAATAAAAGTTTTCTAAATCCTGCAATGGACTGGCGACCTGTCCAGGGTGTACCCCGCCTCTCACCCATTGACTGCTAGAGATAGGCACCAGCACCCCTCGTGACCCCACTCGGGATAAGCGTGCTAGAAAATGGATGGATGGATGAAGTTGTCTAGGT
>NW_015158115.1:0-1188 GCF_000732505.1 Cyprinodon variegatus
TTTTTTACCCCACCTTGGCTTTGTTTGTGTGTATCAAAAAGTGACAGCGCGGAATGTCGTTTTTATTTACTTATTTTTTAATTTTAGTTAGACGTTGTGGTAAAATACCACAAAGAAATTCCTCATGCGGAGGTTTATCAAGCGAACATCATTAAAGAGGACAGTCAGAGGCAATAACGAAAAAGAAACCTCCCACACCTTTCGTTTTTCTTTTCTTTTTTAATTGTGATGTGGAATGACAGTCAGTACATTATCGGGAAAGGACGTGAATTCCACGCCACGCCCAGGTAGTCACACCTGGAATGGAGGGAGCAGCATCTTTCCACCTACCTGTTCGGCCGCTCCCACATCAGGAGGCTTATAAAGTCCATCATCCGAGCTGCCTCAGCATCGGTTCTCCAACACCGCCTCAGAGACGCTCTCCAGACCCGCAGCAGCAGCAGCAGCAGCATCATCAGCAGCCATGAGCTCCACGCGCTCCGGAATATCATCCATGTCCCTCTACTCCATGTCCACCGGCGTTAGAGCCTCTCGCGGCACCAGCGTGTACGGAGGGGCCGGAGGCAGGAATGTCCGCGTTTCTTACGCTTCCAACGACCTGGGCTCCGGCTTTGACCTGACGCAGGCGCTCGGGAGCGGAGACAACTTCTCTATATCCAAAAGTGAAAAGGCGACGATGCAGAACCTGAATGACCGCCTGGCCTCCTACCTGGCGAAGGTGCGCACGCTGGAGTCCGCCAACACTAAGCTGGAGCTTCAGATCAAGGAATGGTATGAGAAGCAGACCCCCACCGTCAGGGACTACAGCAAGTACGATGCGATCATCACGGACCTGCGCAAAAAGGTAAACTTTGAAACATGTGACTGTAATGGCTATTATTAATATTAATAGTTATTAATCCTTTCTGTTTGTGAAGGATTTTGTTTTAGATAAAAGATTACATTTAGACAGGGCCGGATTCAAGACCATATGGGCCCCTGGGCTGGAGTCAGCTCTGTGCCCTCCCCACACAATTTCCCTTTGCTCATGCAAATTACAGCAGAATCTTACCCTTATATTAATTTCAAGGTTTTTAAGTCTTTTTTTTTTTTTTTTTTTACCCCACCTTGGCTTTGTTTGTGTGTATCAAAAAGTGACAGCGCGGAATGTCGTTTTTATTTACTTATTTTTTAATTTTAGTTAGACGT
>NW_015158116.1:0-1188 GCF_000732505.1 Cyprinodon variegatus
TTAAAATGGAATCAAATATCAGTGGTTAAAGGTGTGTAGTCACTATATATGACATTATTTAAAGCAGTATTGTAGAACTTTCAGTTTTGGTCATATTTAGTGGACAAAAGTTCTATTGTTTTGCCTGAAAGAAGACAGCATTTCCTATAGCGTAGTAAGATCCTGATCTCCTGGTTGCCTGAATTTGGATTGAACTACATTTCTGTTTCCAGTGGCTGTGTGAAAGATGAATAAGGATGAGGTAATTAATCTAATTGTAGCGAAACAATGTAATATGACAAAATAAGAAACGTTTAAAAACGTTTAACTTTGGTTTTGTGCTGTACTACTGCATCACCGCTTGTCAGTCGCTACTGCTGCAGCGACGGACAAGCTTAGAGCCTTGAAACACATAAATATGTTATGTTCAATGTTTTCCCAGTAAACCTGCGTATAGATCCTATATCGACGCTTCACAATTTGCACAAATGTATATACTCTCAGGCAAAGTTACTCGTACCAACTTCTGCACTGGAAAAAATTTGAAATCTGGTAATCTATATAATATAGTAATAAAGTATTTTTTTCTTAAAATAAGTGCATTTGTTCTTGAATTGAGGAGATAAAGGAGACATTTTGCCAATGGAAGAAGATCATTTAGATTTAAAATAAGAAAACACTAGATTATCTTATTTCAAGTGCATATTATCGAATTATCTTATTTTAAGAGTTAAAAATACTCATTCCATTGGTAAACTATCTCATTTACCTACTCACACAAGGGTAAATACACTTCATTTAAGAAATTTTAACTTATTCTAAATAATTTTTCCAGTGTGTCTGTCTTAAAAAGGAGGAGAGGAGGAAGTGATGTATGTCGTAAAGCAGTCTGTTAAAAGTAGCAAAAGCGATACAGACCCCCTCGGGCCATGACAGTGGTGTCATTCAACTAGTTTTAAATAAACGTACAAAAGTTATCAAAAATATTTCAATCTGAAAAACTCACACGAAGAGAAAAGACAATTAGGAGAACTTTATTCATACAATTATTTTGTCTTTGGTGCTCAGACCTCGGCAGGAAACATAGCGCTGAATTTTGATAGATATGCATGAACAGGAGCAAAGAACATGGCTGTTTCCCCCCCAGGCATGAAACTGGTGGTGGAGTGGAGATTGATGAAGTTGGTCAGTCTGTAGACTGCTGGTTAG
>NW_015158117.1:0-1188 GCF_000732505.1 Cyprinodon variegatus
AAAAAGCTGCAGATTTGGACCAGTTCAGAAAAAAAAATGAAAATGGCTTGACATGATTTAAAACAAAAACAATCGGTGTGAAGAACCTTCACTTATACCGCTGTATTCATTGTTGTCATATAAACTTCACAAGGGTTTAAGATAATCCTTCTTTGCCTGAATAGTCACCTTGGCCAATTTCTAGCTGCTTATCCTTTCTTGCTTGCTAATGTCCAGGAGGAGTCAATGGAGTGGCGTCAGTTTCAGGCCGATCTGCAGACAGCTGTGGTCATAGCTAATGACATCAAGTCAGAAGCACAGGAAGAGATAGGAGACCTGCGGCGCCGGCTGCAGGATGCCCAGGAGAAGAACGAGAAGCTGAGCAAAGAGCTGGACGAGGTCAAGAGCCGCAAGTAAGAGCAACGGGTCGACATTTTGAGGAGATCCTCTGGTCACACTGACAAATCATGTCAGGGCGATCAAGAACAGGCCACATGATCTTTTTTTATTTATTACCCGTATCAGCTGTGTAGATCTGTGTGTGTCAGCTCAGCAGAGTGCCGTTGGTTTTTCAGGCAGGAGGAGGAGAGAGGCAGAGTCTACAACTACATGAATGCAGTGGAGAGGGACCTGGCAGCGCTTAGACAGGGGATGGGTCTCAGTCGGAGATCCTCCACATCCTCTGAGCCGTCGCCCACCGTTAAAACACTCATCAAGAGCTTTGATAGTGCCTCACAAGGTACCACAGCAGCTAGAGATGCTCTGTTCTTTTCATGTTGGTTGATGTCACCATTTGCAGCAATAGTAGCTAGTGTGTGTCAATGTTTCATGTTTTTTCATTTTATTATTGTTGGCATAAACTGTTTTATCTTGTTGTCCTGTGGCACAATTATGCAATTTTAATAAATGTGTTATTTGAATTTCAAACTGTTTCTGTAGGTCCACCGTCTAATGGAGCCACAGTTGCTCCCACGGTCTCAGCTCCTCCCTTACCTCGGACCCCCCTAAGCCCCAGTCCCATGAAGACGCCTCCAGCAGCTGCTGTTTCACCTATGCAGGTGCTGGAAAAAATCAATTTGGATTATTATGGTGGTGACATTTTTATCTCTAGAAGTACCCTGATTTTCCCTTTTTTCCATAAATATTTTTAGTATTAATTTAGTGGAATAAAAAAAACTGTTTTCTCACCCCTCGTGGGGTGGTATGTGT
>NW_015158118.1:0-1187 GCF_000732505.1 Cyprinodon variegatus
ACAGCGTCGTTTCTAAGTCAACAATTTAGTGCTAATTGGTCCCAATGGAATTTCCCATTGGGAACCTACTAGCACTAAGTTGCTAACTGGTTAGCAAGAAGCTTCCGAGACACCGGTCAAACCCAAACTTGCTTGCGAACCTTCCGCCACAACAATCCGCCCCCTTGATAATCGACCAATGAAATTCACTTTATACACTTGTGTAAAGTCGGGCTCCACTCTGGAGAATTCGGAAATTCAACTGTTGGAACAGCCGCTTCCCTACGACTTTAAAAATGTTTGCTTGAATTTTTATATAGCTGCAGCAAAATGTATGAGACGTGGTTTGTGAAGAAAACCACAGCAGACTAGAATTATAAAGAAACAAGAAACATATGTTCAGGTCGAGGCATCAGAGATTTTTAATTGTTTGCTGGTGAAATGCTACCACCACTTCCTTCCATAATTATTGTAAAGCAGAGAGATTTTTAATGAGGCCAGTATTACCAGTTAGCTCCGCCATACATGTACCTGCTGTTCGCCATCATTCCAGTCAACACATGAGGACACATGTAAGAAAGGAAACCCATTGCTATATATAAATAACCTGAGCTGAATTGTTTTTGCAATCAGAGGGAGAGAACTTCAAACAGTTTGAGTTCATAAGACGTGCATTGCAACAGCAATAAAAAAAATCGCACAATATATGAAGTGACAAACATAATGCTGTGTTTCCTGTCGTTAAATCTGCAGTTGAAAGCAATGGCTATGTTTTTTAATGCCAATGTAGATTTACAATCGAACTGTGCGTTAACTGTGCATTTTAACCGTAACCCCACTAAACATGATGGACTTTGCTTTTAATTTCTTGTTCCCTCCAGAAATCAAACCTTATGTTTGTCAAATTCAATCCACCAGTGGAACATAATCCCCGTCTTTTCTTTTTGCCATCAGAATTAGACCTGAGTCGACTCGACGGGGACACCGTCTGCCCACCAATAAGAAACGGACAAGATGACCTTCCAGGTAAATGGTAAATTTAAAATGAAAAGTGCAGTCATTTAAAATGAGAAGTTTCCTAGCAAATAATAAAGAAAGGAAAAAACTGTATTAATACAGTATCTATCTATCTATCTATCTATCTATCTATCTATCTATCTATCTATCTATCTATCTATCTATCTATCTATCTATCTATCTATCTATCT
>NW_015158119.1:0-1187 GCF_000732505.1 Cyprinodon variegatus
CACTGAGTTGCCGCCATGTGATTGGCTGCTTAGAAATTAAGTGGTAACGAGCAGTTGGGCAGGTGTACCTAATAAAGTGGCCGGTGAGTGTAAAGCCTTGGTTGGCACATCCTCAAGGCAGTCCACCATGCACTTATTTCCTATTAGAGCCCTCAGTTTGTTGTGATGATGTATGGAGAGGTGACTGGCATAGGTGGAACCTATGATTTTTTTTTATATCTTACCCCTTTCCACCTGCTCCTCCAGCTGTCTAATTCGTTCACAGAGCCGTTCATACACCATTTCTTCAGCTTCTCCTTGGGGTACAGTGTGTGGTTGTGGATGTGTGCGGAGGTTTGCAGAGTCACATTCATGCCATCAGGTTTCACAGTTAACCTCTTTGGTCCCCTGCAGCCTCTGGAGAGGTGCCCCAACTGTCCACACTTAAAACAATGCTCACACTGATCACTTAAGTTGTTCTCTTCACATCCTTTGCATCCCCTCCTAACATTCCTTCTTGCTTGGTAAATAGGCTGAGAGCTGGTCATGTTCTTCTTTATTTCAGCAATCTCTTCTCTGAGCAGCCTTACTGTTTCATACAGCTCTGACTCCCTAGAACTGATGGGTGCTGATGTTTTATGGGTTTTCTGCTTTACAACTTCGGCTGATTGTTCTTGGGTTGCCAAACTGGTGTTAGGTGCTGCCTGGTTTTGCTGCCTGTTTTGCATTTCTGTTTGTAGCTCGTTAATTTTTGGAATTTTAGTGTTGTAGCTTTTCCTCTGTTTGGACTGTCGTTCTGAACACTGCATGAAAAGTGTGATTTTCAGCACTATGGGGCACTGTAGATTGTCGTGGAAGTTCAGGTTAACGGCTGTGCACGGTAATTTGCAGGCAACACCGAAAACTCCCATAAATTGTCAGAAATTGACGTGGGCTTTCCTAGGCAGTGTTCCTGTTGTGTATTAATCTGCACTAAACATAAGATAAAATAAAGTTAATGTTTTATAGGTTTAAAGTTGTTTTCACAAATACTGTTATAAGAGCCATTCGAGGCCAAAAAGGAGAAAAGCAGAAGCAATGAATGGAGCCATTCGGGGCCAGAGGGGAGAGAAGCAGAGGAGCGAGTGTGTGTATCTGTTGTAGCTGGCGCCAATGGTAGTGAGATCTACAGGACAACGCAGGGTTGAGGCCCCTTAGTGATAAGAAAA
>NW_015158120.1:0-1187 GCF_000732505.1 Cyprinodon variegatus
TTTCTTTCTTTCTTTCTTTCTTTCTTTCTTTCTTTCTTTCTTTCTTTCTTTCTTTCTTTCTTTCTTTCTTTCTTTCTTTCTTTCCTTTTTGTCTTTCTTTCTTTCTTTCTTTCTTTCTTTCTTTCTTTCTTTCTTTCTTTCTTTCTTTCTTTCTTTCTTCTGGTTTTCGTCTGCCTCTCCCCCAGTTTTCTGCTCAGTCAGTTTGTTTATACTCATCTCATTCAAACATGTTTTCTCGTTCATCTCGCAGAATAACTCCCTGCAGGCAGAAAACAAACTTTGCTTTTTTTTTTCCTTCCATAATTATTTCGAAAGAAAAACTCCAACGGAAAAAGGAGCCAAAGAAGGTTTTAATTTGTGGAACCTAAACTGAAATGAATTGAATTAGGGACTCATCTTTTACAGAGTCCTGTTGAAATGAGATCGTGCTGATTGCAAATTACAGCCGTTTGGCCACAAGCTGCTTCGGATTACAGACAGAACAAGTCTTTTACATGACATTGTTCACCATGACAGGACCGTGGCATCCTCTGTAAACATAATCATGGGCACACAAACAAACATCTGACATTCCTTCGCTTCAAGGACCCATGTTCCTTCTCCACTACCAATTTAGGACAAGAAGAAAAATTCCTGTGATGACTTTAAGGAAGAAATGCTAACTGTTTTATATTCATTAGTGGTTTGAAGGAGGAAATGCTCACTGGTCCTTTTCCCATTAATACCATCCTCTATCTTCATAAATATTTTATCAGAACACCGTCCGGTTCTCCAGCCGTAACATTCAGACCTATCTTCTGTCTGTACGGACGCTCAGTTTGCTTCACAAAGTTTTCTGTCGCTGTGTTTTAAGAATATCTCCTAATTACATGATTAACTTTATTAAAACCAGATTATTTCAGCATCAAAGTAAGAAGACCACATTTATATCAGATCTGATATCCGCAGATTTAGAGGGTCCCTGTAGACACTGTGGAGGAGGATAAGTACCTGGGAGCAGGGGCGGATTTAGGAAATTTGGGGCCCTGGGCTAAGACAGGCAGGGGGCCTCTGAATTAAGAAGACATCAAACAGCCCCATTCTCCAGATAGAGAAATGTTAATAGAATAGACATCCATCATCTGTTCTAGGTTGTGTCCCTCTCTTCTTGTCCCTTTTCTTCTTGTTTTCCTCTCTATGTTTTGTAC
>NW_015158121.1:0-1187 GCF_000732505.1 Cyprinodon variegatus
TCAGAAGCAGAAAGTTAAGAGTCATCCAGGTTTTTATGTCTTCAAGACATGCCTGTAATCTATGTAATGGGTTAGCTTCATCTGGATTTATAGACAGATATAGCTGGGTATCATCAGCATAACAAATCCTAATGGATTTCCACAAATATTAAGCAATATAATGACAAAACATATGCATATTGACTCCTTTGTTAAAGCAATAATCTATAAACCAGAAATCAGCTTTGAGAGCAAAAGGACAATGTTGATGCACTGTTGACGTCTTACCACTAGATGGCCCTAGATAGCTACGGATCTCCTGCATGCTACATGATAAACAGCTTGCATTTCAGATAAAAACACTCAACATTTTGAAGCTACATTCATTAATGCTCCTAATTAGGTGTTTGAAGCCAGACTAGTTATGCAGTCAGCACAGCTCAAGCAATAATATTTAATCACTCCTGCTGCTGCAAAAGAGCCCTCCTTATCAGCATAAGTTGAAATTGAATTAGGCGGGCTGATGTTCTTCCTCAAGTGTCATAACTCAGTGGTATGCAGCTGTTAGGGATTACACAGCTGGATAAGAGGCTGTGTACAGGCTTGTGATCTGTGCACTGGAATTCCTCCCAGTTGCTCTGGAACCACAACAGCTGGAATGAAAGCAGCACAATGATCTCATTTTATGGGGATGGAAGGTAGAAAAAAACAAAGGGGGGAGAAAACGTGGAGATGATGTCATGTTTCAGGGAGCACACATGTACAGTACGCTGGAGGGACACATGTTCTGATGCATGAGGCGAGGAGCGGGCGGAGGAACAGAAAGCAGCGTTTGAAAGTGTTGGAGCTGGCCGACTGCGCTCATCTGCAAAAAGCAGATGTCACATTTGTGGAAAAGAATTTCACTGTTTTCATTCAGGTTTTTATACTGCAGAGCCGAAGATTATAGCCTTTTTTTAAATAGGCCAAAGAAAAAAACTCATGTTCTGTTTGTAGGTAAAGAAGTTAATGTGAGCAGCTGTTTGATAGAAAGCTGCTATGAATGACTGCCAACAACAGTTTCACCAAACTCTATAGACCGCTAGCCTCGTGAGACCATCCTGATCTCGCGAGCTTTCAAGGTTTCACTCGCTAATCAGTCTGGAGACTCTCCGTTGAAGAAAATTTGGAGCCGTTCACCAAACGAACGTCCAATCAGCGTTGGCTTT
>NW_015158122.1:0-1187 GCF_000732505.1 Cyprinodon variegatus
ATTGATTTCATTTTGTTCAGGGCTGCCTATAACAACAATTTCTTTTTTTTTTTTTTATATAACAGAACGGGAGACACATGGAAATTTTCTAGCACTCAGGGATCAAAAAGTAAAAGTAAAATTTTAGGGAACAAGGTCAGAATTTAGGTGAAAAATCGCCAGCCAACAACAACAACAAAAAAAGAACAGTTCTTAGAATTATAGGAAGTTACCAAAAAAGTAATAAGGCCTTCCTTTTATGTCAACCGATCTAATTTCAAATAAATGTAGGCAAAAAGGTATTTAAAGTTGATTTGAATTTAAAAGAAATTTGATAAAAATAGTTTTCTGTAACCTTGTGATATAAAAGTCCACATCTTATATCGTAATACAATGAGTGCATGGCATTTAAGACATTATCACCTACCACATTTAGAGTCCTTACTGACTGCAAGAATTGCACTCATTCCAAAGAAAACTCCAAGTAGATACATTGTGGAGCTTTTCTTTCAACATTTTGAGACATGGCTAATTGAAACCGGGAAAGAAAAGCATTATGTGGACAAACAACCAACGGTGGTTTTGGAGAGATCCAATGCCAAGGTTGGAGAAACTGTTGACAAGACAACTACTCATTTGTGCACTCCACTTTTCTGGTGTTTAAAGACGATGGTAAGGAAGATCTCCAATATCCATGTAGAAAATGTGGAAGAAGGAGGGGGGAAATAGTGCAAAACAGGTGTAAAGTGACCGACAGTGCAGGTCGGAGTTGAGGGGGGCAATGGCTTGGGGAATAATGCAAACCAGGTGAAAAGTGTCCGTAGATGCAGGTGAGCATGATTTGTGTTAACTTTTTATACAACCTATGTAGGAATCTTTTTGCTACCAGACACGCCTTGTGGGGGCTGGTCCTAATGTGGAGGAGCCCCATTTTTAGTTTGAGAGAGACAGTTTAGAGACATGGTGTGAATTAATTTTATCTTAAGGTTGGGAATTTACTGGTAATGTTTAGGGATGGGGTACATGTCAGTTAGGCATAAACGCTGTAACAAAAATGAATGAAAGTCAATTAAAGTTCAAATATGGATGGAGAAAAAAACTTGGGTATGTGTATTTCTGATCCATCCATCCATCCATCCATCCATCCATCCATCCATCCATCCATCCATCCATCCATCCATCCATCCATCCATCCATCCATCCATCCA
>NW_015158123.1:0-1187 GCF_000732505.1 Cyprinodon variegatus
GTTTTGTTTATGCTAACAGCAACACGACCAACATGTCAGGCTAACAATCAACATATACCGAACCAAACCGAAAACCGTGACCACGAAACCGTGAACCGAACTGAAACGTGGATTTTGTGAACCGTTCCACCCCTAATGGCTACGTTCACACTGCAGGCCTTGATACTCAATTGTTTGCAAAATCCTTTTTTTTTTTTGCGTTGCCGTTTATAATTCTAAATATTATCGACTTGTATGTGATCTCCTGTGTGAACTGCAGTCATACAACGCAAGTGTGCCGCCTGTCGCGGTAGAAGACGCAATGACGTCACAGGCCAGTGTGCTCTGTCTTTACGGAAGTAAACATGGATGGAGGTGCTGGCGCGCATTTACCGATCTTTTCCAACCATAAAAACACAATCTTTTCAATATGGTTAAACATAAATATATAACTGTTTTTCAAACCGCTTCTGCGTAGCAAGACGCAGAATAGTGACCTTTGTCGGGTATTAATGCCGTTCAGACACAGGTCGCATTTCAAAAGTTCAGATTCATATCGGATTCAGGACCATAGAGCTAAATGGCCTGGGTCGGATTGGAAAAAAATCGGATACTGTGTTGTTCAGACTGCCATGAAAAGATCAGATCCAGGTCGCATATGGGCACAAAAATCGGATTTGGCTTCAGGCTGCAGTGTGAACGTAACCTATGATTTACTTTCTTATAAAAGTATTTGTTCAAACACAGCACCTGCTAAACAGGACTGAATGTGGGTCTCATCTTACTGATGCCTCAGAAGCTGTTTTCCAATTTTAGATGTTTTGGTAAAGCTGGGCATACATTGTACGATTGTTTGCCCTTTTTGGGCCAGTCTTGCGAGAATTTTTATGATTGGGCCGACTTTCAGCCTGCATTCAGAAATTCAGTCGGCCATCATGAGGCGTTCTTGTACAAATCCTGCTGTTCAAGCAGGGCAACGATAACCTCGTGAGACCATCCTGATCTCGCGAGCTTTCAAGGTTTCACTCGAAGATCAGTCTGGAGACTCTCCGTTAAAGAAAATTTGGAGCCGTTCACCAAATGAACATCCAATCAGCGTTGGCTTTGAGGCGGGTTGAGGTGTGACGCAACGAGAATTGCGACAGTTCAGTCTAAAGAACATGGCGGCTTCAGCCGATGAAACTAGCATTAGCATGGCTATCGAGCAA
>NW_015158124.1:0-1186 GCF_000732505.1 Cyprinodon variegatus
TCTGGTGTCGGTTCTTAAGAGTTTCTGTAACAAAAGTGATCTAGATGTTGACGGTGTGCAAATTATTTTTTTCCATTAGCTTTTAAATGAAATCCCAGCAGAACATAAACTCTCTGATGACCCGTTTCTGGTCAGTCTGCTCCGCTCTGGTCTCTCTGCAGTGGAGCCATTTCTGTAATGAGCGGCCCTTATTCACCCGGCTCCGTTTCTTCTGTGTAGACGTCAAGCACCCCGTGGCTCCATCCTTCTGAGTCGCTCAGCCGTGCCCATGTACAGACGTGTAGACAGGATTTCACTTTGTGCTCCCTTTTTGTCCAGGACCACCCAATTTTTTTCGAGGTGGGTCGGCTCACTTGAGGGGCGAGTGTTGCTCAGCTTGGGACGCCTTGGTTCACTGATTAGATTTAATAGATTTTTCAGCAACAATGGAGCTTGTTTCTGTTGGGAAGCAGTGGGGCAGAGCAGAAAAGGGTATATTACAGTTTCCTACACTTTCCTACAGTAAACAAGTAAAGGAAAGTGGAGCTGAAGAAGCCAATATTTAGGTAATTTAAAGGGAAAGTGTATCTATATATATTCAAACACCAAGAGTTTGGAGGAAGAGCAAATAAACTGAATTCTGCTGAAATGTTGTTCCAACATTCAGCCGTCCGGGTTTCACAGTTTGGATTTTTTATTATTTTCTTGTTCTGATAAGTGGGAAAATGGTAAAAGAAGTAGGAGAAATTGTTAGCATTTTTGGATTTCATTTGCCGTACTTTTATGCAAAAGTTGTAGCCATCAGAAAGCTTTCCTTTCTTTTGTCCGTCCATCCACCCATCAGGGCTGGGGCAATTGATTACAAGACGCAATATAATTGCAATTTTAAAGGAAAAGTCCAGTCATATTCAGAATTAAAACTTTTAAAAGTACTTTAAATATGAAATTACATACTGCCACCTACTGGTTAGTGACGTCACGGTGCGGTATCGGCTGTTGATCAAGTCCCAGTGCTGTATCTGGTGTGAAAACATTCTTCTTCCAAATGTTGGCTACATATTACGGGTTTTTTCTCTGGCCAGAAGTTCGATGTCTTCAACTTGACGAACCCGTGAAAGTTATTATTTACATTTTTTTAACTGATTAACGCTAAAATCATTAAATCACTGCAAACAAATTAGTTTTAGGTATAGATAAAGATCCATGG
>NW_015158125.1:0-1186 GCF_000732505.1 Cyprinodon variegatus
ATTTTTATCAAAAATATAATTAATGTTCACAAATAAGGAGTAGTTATATTAACCACACATGTGATGAGGGTTAAGGTTTCATTAACTCGAGCATATTTGGGAATCTGTAAAATACCAAACAGGGAAATTATTTTTTCTGATGGTCTGATGATGGCCTGATTTACAGGGAAGGTGTTTGATAGGAAAGGAACATTTCATAAATCACTGCAAAACTGTTTCCATTGGGAAATTCACCACAACCACTGTGGGGTTGGTCAAAAAATTTTCTAAAGCACCATAGGGGGAGCAGTGACCCCACCTCAGGTCAGCATAGGGAGACTATAGAAAGCTTTGACAGGTCAGTCAATCAGGCCTGACGATCAGCAGTGAAGAAGTGGAGTGCGTCACTAACCGTAGACTCCATAGTCTTTAAAAACACCCAGCAGTGTCTTCTCTTCCTGAGGAGAAATTATTTTCTTCCACCTCGACTAAAAATGTTGTTCAGATCAATTTAATTCAATTCAATAAAAAATATAATGTACCACAGCTGGCGTGTCCTAACCCACAGATATATGATGCAATATAATGTATGGTATCCATTGTTAGCTGGAAGGCATCCCAGAGGAAACACATCTTATGATTTCTCATATCATGACAATCAGTCCTCTTCTTCTTCGTTAAAAGAACTGAGAGCATTAGCATAAAGCTTACAGCTTCCAGAGGAATTTGTGAAAAAATAATCTGCAAAAAAAGCTGGATAGACAGAACAGAAAGTGAAGCGTATGCAGTCTATAGAACAGGCTTTAGTTTTTCCAGAGATGTGGGTGGGGCTGCTTTGTGTGTTTGGGATCTGTAGCAATGCTTCTGGTCCTTCTCTGGACTCCATCTTCTCCCACCTGTCTGTCACGGAGGGTATATCAAGCAGGAAAGGCAGGGTCTACCCTGGACAGGTCACCGGCGTAGACACACTCATCTAAAAGCAATTAAGAGTCACCAATTTACCTAATGCTATTTATTTCAGACTGTGGGAGGAAAACAGAGAAAACCTAAACTGGCAAAGGGAGAGCATGCAAGCTGTGCAGAAACACCCAGGGCTGGGATTCGAACCCAGGACCTTCTTAAAGGAATAGTACACCCAAAACATGATTAGCCTTCATTTTCTACTCACCCCCATGCTGAACAACACTCTGGAGTACTTTTTTGATAT
>NW_015158126.1:0-1186 GCF_000732505.1 Cyprinodon variegatus
CGGAAATGATCCAGGGTTTCCGCGGATCATTTAAAATAATTACAATCCATTATTTTTGGGGGGATTTTTTCATTAATTTCATAAATTTTTATGAGATTTCGGTGAAACAATCAACATATACCGAATCGAACCGAACCGAAAACCTTGACCACGAAACTGTGGATTTTGTGAACCGTTCCACCCCTAATCTATATATATATATATATATATATATAGATATATCACTGTATATGTAAAACATCCTCCTCTGTCAGAACACAGCTGAGCAGATTAACCCCGACCACTAATGCTTGAAGATTTATGTAGCAGCTTGTCGCTTTCAGCCAGAACCCACAGGAATCTCCAGTATCTACCAGTAGCTGTGTCTCTAAAGTAGAGCAGGGAAAGTAGTTTTTATTGTTGGGAGAGTACAAATTATTTATCACTCAAAATTACTTTAAAATCACCAGCATTCGATGAAAACGACCCAAAAGCGTTGCCGGCGCCATTTTTGTTGTTTTGTACACATTCTCGCGTGATTTGAAAAAGGCGCGTGATTTTCCGCCAGATGGCGTAATTTTTGTCCACCTGGCGGTAATTTTGATGTAGTTACCAAAACGACAAACGGCTGCATTTATTTTGTCAGGGAAAACTGATCCTGAGTCAGTTAAAAGTCAGGGAATTCTGAAATGATGTCAGACTCTGGAAACCCTGAATAAAATAACTATGTATAATGATTCTCTAGAAAAGTCACATTATATTAATAGTATTATCTTGTATAAACATACGGTGACTCTAAAATAAAAGTTATTCATTTGTGACATTGATTTCTGTCTTGTGATTAATTGTTTTTAACAATAAAATGTAGATTTTTCCAAGCACACAACAGTTTAAAGCACAGTTTAGTTTGTAAAGAATGTGCAGGAAGGATTGAAAAGCATGTTAACACGGTAATGTAGGCTGGAGTTCATTATCTGACGCATGCAGATACACACCAGGAACCTGGAAACTTAAAAAATACTGAATTACAAAAAACATTTAAAAACAAACATGTTTCATTGATATATATACAAAAATGAATATTAGGAACTATATTTATCAAACATTATACTGGGCAAGTAAAAATTGTGGTAAAAAGTGGTAAAAATCCTTAACGTAAACCCCTTTAGAGTTTCCCCTTTGACCTGCAGAGCTTCTGCTTCCTGTC
>NW_015158127.1:0-1186 GCF_000732505.1 Cyprinodon variegatus
AAGAAGTATTTGATCCCTTGCTGACTTTCTGCGTTTGCCCACTAATAAAGATGTGATCATTCTGCACGTTTAAAGGTAGATGTATTCTAACATGGAGAGACAGAATATCAAAAAGAAAATCCAGAATATAACTTTAAAGAATATACATTAATTAATGTGTATTTCATTGAGGGAAATAAGTATTTGATCCCTCAGTATGCATTAGGAGTTCTGCCTTTCACAGAGCAGTTAGACACTCCCAATCAGCTTGTTACCTGAACTGAAGCCACCTGTTCTCACTACTCACTTGTGTGAAAAACACCTGTTCACAGAATCAGACAATCTGACAGATTTCAAGTCTCCAACATGGGTAAGACCAAAGAGCTGTCTCAGGACCTCAGAGTCAGGATTGTTGACCTCCACAAAGCTGGAATGGGATACAAAAAGATTAGCAAGGTGTTGGATGTGAAAGTAACAACTATTGGTGCAATTGTTAGAAAATTGAAAGAGTATAACATGACCATCAACAGACCTTGGTCTGGTGCTCCAAAGAAGATTTCACCTCATGGGGTGACAATGCTCCTGAGAACGGTCAGAAATAATCCTGCAACCACTCATCAGGAGTTGGTAAATGACCTGAAGGCAGCTGGGACCACATTGTGCAAGGAAACAATTGGCAACACTTTGCGCAACAATGGACTAACATCCTGCAGTGCCCGAAAGGTAGCCCTGCTCAACAAGGCACATGTGGAGGCACGCCTTAAGTATGCCAATGATCACCTGAAAGATGAACCAAGTTATTGGGAGAAGGTTCTGTGGTCAGACGAGACCAAAATTGAACTTTTTGGCCTCAACCCTACCCGCCATGTGTGGAGGAAGAAAAAATGCTGCCTTTGACCCCAAGAACACTGTGCCCACCATCAAGCATGGAGGTGGAGGCATAATGTTTTGGGGGTGTTTCTCTGCCAAGGTTACAGGGCTACTTCACCGCATCACTGGGAAGATGGATGGAGCCATGTACCGTACAATCCTGAGGGACAACCTCCTCCCCTCTGCCAGGAAGCTGAAAATGGGACGTGGTTGGGTCTTCCAACATGATAACGACCCGAAACACAGCAAAGGCAACAAAGGATTGGCTCAAGAAACATCACATGAAGGTCATGGAGTGGCCCAGCCAGTCTCCGGACCTCAATCCGATTGAGAATCT
>NW_015158128.1:0-1186 GCF_000732505.1 Cyprinodon variegatus
GTTTAAACCATGATTCCAGGTTATGATGTTTCTTTAAAAAAAAAGGACTGAACTGAAAATGTAACCAAAATAGATCAAGTCCAAATAAAAGTGAGGATTTTCATTAAGAAAAAGGACAATTGATCAAATATATTCAAACCATTACAGGAAATTGTGAAAGCTTTGCAAGGTAAACAGAAGGCGAGGTTAAACTCCTGCTAGACGACCTGCCGAACAATCCTTTAATGAAGATTAAACACAGTAATCTAACATGTTCATCCTAAATCCATAACGCCTCTTTGTCGTCTCAGATGTGTCTCACAGTCAATGATAATAATTGAGCCTCAGACTGAAACATCAATCCGTTTTCTTTTCACATCCTTCAAACAGACTTTTTTGTATCGGAGGTTTTAATTGGTCGTTGACCTCGACCCAACAGAAAACATCAGTGTAAAATAAGCCATTTCCTGTTTCAGACATTTTTCCTCGTTAGGCTTCATCATCATCATCTGGACAGTCTTGGACAGACCCTGCATTGGTCATTCTGACATGTTTCCACACTAGCATGTGTGCTAATTGTAGCCGCCTGAGCTAACAGATGGATATGCTCAGAGTGGCGCACTGGAACGTTAGCGAGCAGCTGAAATAAAAACAACACAGAGGTTCAATCTTGGCGGCGAACATAAAGGTTAAAAATGACTCTCTCTCTGTGCTGCACTCACCTTCAATTACCCAGCAGTGCCACATTATGGCCAAACAAAATGACTACCATTAGCTATAATCACCTTACATGCGGCCTAATGTTATGCTGAACTGGACGGAGGGGGAAATAACTGCTTTCCTAAAATGCTGTGAAAAACTATGTCCAATACAGGAAGAGCTGTGGGTAGAAATGAAGCACTTTCTGCTCAGTTGGCATCCAGACATCATCCTCCATCCTCCTAGAGAGGCTTTAGCTGCAGCAAATAAACAACATCTCTGTCAGAGTTCTGATGAAAATTAAAAAGAGAAATCATATCTCTGCTATCCTAGCTTCTCTTCATTGGCTTCCTGTGAAATCCAAGCGCCATCTTATATCAGAGATCTGATTGTTCCTTATGTTCCAAACAGATTCTTCTTTCTATCTCTATTCTCCCACTCTGCAGAATCTGTTAGTTCAATCTCTAACGTTCTGCTCTCTCTGCTTTTTCTCATAGTAGCTTCATCT
>NW_015158129.1:0-1186 GCF_000732505.1 Cyprinodon variegatus
ATAATGCTTTAATTGTTTGCTTGATTAGACTAATTTTATACGGATGCAATTGACGCCACATCCGCAGAACAGCGCAGGAACTTTTGGGCAAAAGTAAATTCAGGAAAATAAGCTACAAATATAGTAACACCTCGCTCCTCCCATGCTCCGGCAGTGACGTCAAAGGGCGGAAAGCCTGGCGCTATCCTCCTCGCTTTACAAGCAAAATCAACAACAAAACACAACTATTTTAGGTTATTATTTTAGATTTCCAGAGGACTTCACCATTGATATTTACGAGAGCTATAGTTAAATTGACAATCCCCAAGTGTGTGGCAGTTGAATGGTGTAATACAACAGGTAAAAGTGAAAAAAAAAAATTGTCATATCACCTTTCCAATTCATGATCCTCCATGGACGAGTTTGTCGTTGGATAACTGGAAGATTTGCCATTGAGCTTCTGCCAGAGAAAAAACACTTAATATGTAGCAACATTTCGAAGAAGAATGTTTTCAAGAGGACTTGGATAATAGAATGTTGTGACAAACACCAGATACAGCATTAGGACCTGATCAACAGCCGATACCGCATTGTGATGTCACAAACCGGTAGGTGGCAGTAGTGCTCAAACATGTATGTCTCCGGCAATGCACATTCAAATGAAAGTTACTCTTAATTAAAAACACTTATCATTTATTTAACAGCATGTAATAATTTCATATTTAAAGTACTTTCAGAAATTTGAATTCAGAATATGACCAGACTTTTACAGCATAAATGAAAAAAAATAAAATCTGCTCTTCAATTCTCATGCCTCATAAAAGAGGACAAATAGATGGACAGTGCAATGAAAATCCAGACTGTCCGTCCCAAAGCTGGACATCTGGCCACACTAAGACCTCCTGCACAAAGACAGAAGGATAGATTTTCTTTATATTTAATCAGCATCTATAGTTGAGTGAGATATATTTTATTTGTATGCTTTATGCTCTATTTTATCTGGTAATTAAACGCATATTCAATCTAAATGGCTACTTATGTTGTAAATGTGCTGGATCTGTGGTTATAGAGTAATGGTTTCATGTTGTCTTAACTGGGCTTCTTGTTTAATTGATCTCTGTATTCATGCTCACACTAATTTTCACTAAGTGAACAGGAACCATTGCCAAGCTCTTGTTTATGTAACAACTAGTCCCTAACAGTGTAT
>NW_015158130.1:0-1186 GCF_000732505.1 Cyprinodon variegatus
AGAAACAGTAAATTGTGATTTGTGTCATGCAATGTAATATGCTGATAAGGTACCTATTGTAAATAATGAAAGTGTGGGGAAAAATATCACTGATGACTAGACTGGCTTTGTGTCCCTTGAATATCACAATCCTGCCAATATTTAAATCACAAGTTTATTCAAAATTTTATAAGCAACCATATTAAAACCTTGCAAGTCTCACTTTTCTCCACATAATCAGTCTGTTTTACACCTAAAGGATTGATTTCTTGCCGGTTGACAGACTTACGACTTTTTTCAATGTCTACCCAGGTGTACTCACAAAAAAAAAAAGGATTATAAGGGCTGACTGGGACTTATTAATATTTTATACTTACCGAGGTGTGATTATATATCCAATTTGATAATACAACATTTTAGTTAATAAAGGAATTTGTAAATGTTTATTAACTATTAATCATTTCTCTGTCTTTTCTTAACATGGTAGTCACCATAGATTCCCTTTACAAGGTGACGGAGGGTGGTCAGTCAGATGTCTTCCATCGGCATGCAGATGGCAGCTTTGATCAGGCCTGCTGCTTTACGGTTTATCATGGAAACCACATGGAGTCACTCGACCTGGTTACATCGAATGCAGAGGAGGCCAGAACCTGGATCACTGGCCTTCGCTACCTGATGGCCGGGATAAGTGACGAGGACTCGTTGGCCAAGCGGCAACGCACACATGACCAATATCCTTTTTTCTCTCTGTATTATTTATCCTTCTCTGCAATTTCATTAAAGTTTGATTATTTGTCTCACTGTTTAAACTGCCATTACTTTTGAAGTAAGGAAATTCACAAAGAGTAACCACGTTCCTTAATGCAAGTGTTTAACGTGGATGAAGCAGACGTTTGAGGAAGCTGATAAAAATGGAGACGGCCTGCTAAACATTGACGAAATCTATCAACTTCTTCACAAGCTTAATGTTAATCTGCCACGCAGGAAGGTCAAGCAAATGTTTCAGGTATGAGAACTTTGATTCATTAGCTATTTTGAGGTTCAACTATTTTATAGCACACTGTATCAATCAACTGACAATTAAGAAGTCTGCTTAAACCTTCTATTAATAGACTTTGTCTCAAGAATGGTTGCAATTCATTTTAGAAGTTGTGAACATATTAACAAGTTATAAAACACAGATCTATCTCTCTTGAGAGATCTACTG
>NW_015158131.1:0-1185 GCF_000732505.1 Cyprinodon variegatus
ACAGATTGCCTTTTTCCTGCACTAACCCTAGTCTCCTGTGTTTCCCAGCTCACGTCTTGTTATGGAAAACCTTTCCAGCGATTCCTCGTGCTCTGACATCTTCAGTGGAAGATCTCAGGTTCCGACTGTTCTGAATGCACCTCCGAACAATCCCTCCAGCTCTCTTGGTGGTACCAAGCCGGGCTGGAGACCCTGTCAAGTCCCTCTGGTTCCATCAGCTGCCCCCGGACTCCTCCTCAGCCGCTGCTGGGGCCCCTCCTCACAGACTTGCATCAACCGCCCACCTGTCACTCGGTCACCAGCCAACATCTTGGAAGGTTCTGCACTGAGTCCGTCTCTCCACTCCCCAGGCCCAGTTCCTTCATCCGGTGGTAGGTTGAATTAACGTTTCCCCACACTCGTTCTCCCGATCTCCGTGTCTGACTTTTGTTCTCACCGCAGATTGATCAAGTCCTGCCTGCGGCAATAATCTATCTGCTCTACCGAGCCACAGCTTCCAGTGTTCTTGTTCTTTGCTCTTTGTTTAATAAACGTCTGAAACTGCTCTTGCCTTCTGTGTTAGTTCTGTATGTGTGTTAGGTCTTCATGTAGTTCTGCACTTAAAAACCATGACATTTGTGTTGTAGCTTGTAAAACAGTAGAAATTCCTGTAACTCTTAGTTTCTTCTTGTGACTCTTTAATTACACAGTTTTTTGTATTGCTACTAATGTAAATTATATAATAGTTAAAGCATTTCATAAATATCCATAAATAAAAAATCATGTTAAATATCACTAGATTATTAACAAAACTGACTTAAATTGCCTTTTTTTTTTTGTTCAATTGTGTCTCGTAATTTCATTGTTGATTTTTAATTGTTAAACAATTGGACTTTATTTTATGATCTGCATAGATTATTTTGTGCACTGAGAACACAGAAGTAGAGGTTTATTTCACAAGCATGCAGCTTAAAGGGAACATTTATCCCTAGAAATCTTAAGTTTTCACTAAACACAATGTTTCCTCCAAAGTGTAAATCAAACAGTACTGTTAGGTGTTTTAAAACATTTATCAACTTAAGTGGCCCTAGCCCTGTATCTGTAGTGGGCTTCGATTAGAATGTGATGAACCAGGCAGAACTTAAGTTACACAAGTTTTATTGCTTGAACTGGCCCAAATGTACATTGGTTGGAAATAGGCAACAC
>NW_015158132.1:0-1185 GCF_000732505.1 Cyprinodon variegatus
AAGCAGGAACCTCCAAAAGGATGATCACCTAGCCGATTGCTCCTTCACGTGTTTCCAAAAAGTTAATAACACAGTCCTTTTTTTCACTGTAGACCAGTGTTTTGGCAGCCATCTTGGATTTAGTCTGTCTTCAGGACGAAAACTATTATTAGTCTTAGTCACATTTTAGTCATTACGATATGTGATAGTTTTTGTTGGTTTTAGTGGACTAAAACTTAAAAGGGTTTTTATTCTAGTTTTAGTCGGTTTTATGTTGCATAGAAAACTGAACCTTTAGAATTTCGAATAACAACCATATTCTTTAGCAAACTGACAGCTCTAGCCTAGATGCTACAATAGCTGGGTATAGAATGCTGCCGTGCAGATCATCACTGCTGTTGGGCAGAAAACGACATTGTTTTCCTGCGCTGCACGGCAGGTGGGCGGCAGGATCAAACAGGACGCAGCAGTATTTTAAACGTCTGACCGACCAACCGCTATTTTTTATTTAGTCTTGCCTTGTCAACAAAAACTCAAACCTATGACTAGGCTCTTCAGTTTTCGTTATCATGAAAAAAAGGAGCGTTAACAAAACGATTTCGTCATCCTTGAAGAAAACACTGCTGTAGACAAGCCATGATCTGCTTATCTGTTCTCCATTTTTCATTTGGATGAAATAATAGCTGCATGAATCATGACAGCAGACAAGATAGAGGAGAGCAGGAGGCGGGGTTATCAATCTACTTCCTGTTTTAGGCTATGTTCACACTGCAGGCCTTCCTGTGTGAACTGCAGTCATAGAGCATGCGCAGCAGAGGACGCAATGCCGTCACAGGCCAGCGTGCTCTTTTTTTTTTTCCGGAAGTAAACATGGATGGTAGTGCCAGCGTGCATCTAGCGATCTTTTCCAACCATAAAAACTTAATCTTTTCAATATGGTTAAACATAAATACTGCTCTCCGCATCATCATCTGCCATGGTTGTTGCTATTCTTGTCGCTTCTATGTGGCAAGAAGCAGAAGAGTGACCTTTGTCGGGTTTTAATGGCGTTCAGGTCGAATTAATGCGACCTGGCCGTTCAGAAACAGGTTGCATTTAAAAAGATCAGATTCGTATCGGATTCAGGACCATAGAGCGGGCTGGGTCGGATTGGAGTTCGCTGCTTTTAGATGTTGTCTCCAAAGTCTCCAGTAGCAGAAAAAAGTC
>NW_015158133.1:0-1185 GCF_000732505.1 Cyprinodon variegatus
TATATATATGTGTGTGTGTGTGTGTGTGTGTGTGTGTGTGTGTGTGTGTGTGTGTGTGTGTGTGTGTGTGTGTGTGTGTGTGTGTATATATATATATATAATCAGAAAGTATATAATTACTACTAAAAATTAAATAAATGTAAAAAACGTAGAATTAAAATATTAGTATCAAAAATATAGTACTAACCATCTATATTTTCTAAATAAAGACAAACAAATATAGTATAAAATATAGTATAAATGTAGTATTAATATAATACTATATATAATACTAATACTATTATAGTATTAGTATTAAATATAGTATTAAAAATACACTTATTTGATTTTATTTTCAATGCACCGTCTTATTTGTTCATTAAAAGAGATACAACGGGCTATTTGTTGATTGGAAACATTAGTTTTCAAAACAATCACACGAGAAGGCAAAAGGCCATCTCTATCGATGTGCTTGACAGTCGATTGTACGGCCTCCCCTCTCAGGCCAGTTAATGGATCACAGACCGAATCGAGCGGCGTGTGAAGATAAACATGGAGAAAAACGTTGGGTCGCTGCAGGAGCAGGCGTTAAAGAGAAAAGAGAGGCTTAAAGCGCTAAGAGATAAAAAGCTCCACGTAAGTGTCTCTTCTAGTTTGGTATAATCTGTTGGAGCAGCATAGTTAAGAAAACAGCCTTTTATTAGCGAGGTTAGAGGTTAGATTAGCACAGTTAGCTTTGAGCTAACGTTAGCAAATAGATTAAAGAAAGTAAGAGCAGTATTATCCGCTTTTATTTAGATACACTGGTGTACATTGGTATGTACAAGTTATTCGATATTAAATTGAGAAAGCTTCAAGTTTATTTACAAGTTGTTCTGATTTTGTAATTGTCAATAATGTAGTGCTGATTTGCTCAGCTAAATGCTCAAATCTTTATTTATCGATCTGTCCATGACTGCACAGGTTAGGGTCATCTGCATTCTTAAAGGTTGTACTGTAGATATATATGTATTCTATTTTTTTTCTTTTATGAACTCAACGTCCAACACCAACCCTGTTTGAGAGAAATCAGAAATCAATGACTTGCTTTATACTTTCATACTAACGTTTACTGCAGAAATTGTTAAAATTTGCTGTACCACTGCTACCAATTATCAGTTCAGAAGTAATCTTATTGAACTGACTCCATTTGGGTGTAATCTTTCT
>NW_015158134.1:0-1185 GCF_000732505.1 Cyprinodon variegatus
AGTACAAGGCAAGGCAAGGCAAGGCAAATTTATTTGTATAGCACAATTCAGTACAAAGACAATGCAAAGTGCTTTACATGATTAAAATACAGGAAGATAAAACAGAATCAAAGCAAGTAGGAAAAAAAAAATAAAAAAATAAATACAGCGTGTTTCTGCATGAAATTTGAACTTCAGCAGACTGGCAACTAACTGCAGGGTGTACCCTGCCTTTACTCCATAGACTGCTGGTGATAGGTACCCGCTACTCCGTGACCCTGATGGAATAAGTAGGAGAAGATGAAAGAAGCAGAGCTTTGTCAGATTTTCAATTCTCCACAACTTTCTCCTTGACTTATATGCTGAGTTTCTTAGTCTTTATATTGCTGTTTGTGTAATGGATTTGGATGGACCCAAAGACAACCCGCAAACAGGTCAGTGAAACTTAAACAGTTTTTATTAAAGAGAATGGCGGCACGGACTCCCGGAAAGTGCGGCTCACGTTCAATGACTGGCAGCTCCTACAGACAGAGTAGCGGTTAGTGACCAGTGGAGGCAGACAGAAATGTGAGTTAAGAGCTTGGTCACTAACCTGGCCATGGGAAGACTCGGTTGGGCACAGTCTGGTATCAGGAAAGGACAGGGTCCGTGCTGGGGTAATCCAGGGTACTTAGTCCAGGTTCCGTCTGGTTCTTGAGGGGAGGTCAAGGGGAGGCGTGGGTCCGTTAATCCAGCTGAGGTATCCAAGGGAGAATCCAGGGGAGGTTCCAAGTCCAGACCCAGTTCCACAATCCAAAAAATCACAGACAGTTTGAGGGGCAGGCAATCTCTGTTACTCACAGGCAGGCTGGGTCAGAAACAAGGGTAGACAGTCCAGATCACTGAGGCTGACGAGCAGGACTCAGGCGGGCAGACAAAAAATCCAGAAAGGGGTCAGGCTGGCTCAAAAAACAGGGGAGAAAAAAAGTCGAGGTACAAACAGGCAGACGGACATTCAAAAAGGCTGGAAGTTCTCACCGTTTGGCTAGAGACGTTCTGGCACCGGAGGCTGGAGGGACAAAGCCTTTAAGCAGGGAGGGTGGAGTAGAACAGGTGCGCTGATTGCAATTAGTAGCTCCATTGCCAGGAACGTTACAGTTTGCTCATCATGTTCTTTAACATACATCTAAGACCTCCACAGAGCAGCTGGACCCATAGTCTGTTTTC
>NW_015158135.1:0-1185 GCF_000732505.1 Cyprinodon variegatus
GATGGATGGATGGATGGATGGATGGATGCTTCATTCATTCCCCTTTCGACACAGTTACTAAATTTTACATGTCATGTAATTATATATACTATTAATTATACATAATGTATGTATGTGATACATTTCTCATTTAAATTGATTTTCTGTAATAAAATTATTAACTCAATATATGATAAAGTCTAGACTAACTTACCGTTGTTAGCTAAAATAGGGGGGGTTTCGAAAAAATAGTCAAGAATATCTTTTTCTTCTTGGCTGTACAAGTATACATTGGGCACAGAAAGAATTCAGGCTTCTTTATTTTCCACTCTGTATGTTGGAGTCCAGCTGTCTTTAATTAAACTGAATGGATTGGATTAGGAAAGGCACACACTTGTCTATGTAAGACCTAACAGCTCACAGTGCATGTCAGAGCAAATGAGGTTGAAGGAACTGCCCAGGGAGCTCAGACAAAACTGTGGCAAGGCACAGATCTATCCACGGTTACAAAATATTTTCGGCAGGAATCAAGGTTTCGGAGAGCAAAACTGCCTCCACAATTATTTGATAGGAAGAGGTTTAGGACAACCAGAACTCTTCCTAGACCTGGCCGTCTAGCCAAACTGAGCAACCAACAGCTTTGGTAAAAGACTTGAAAAGAATCCAAAGACCACTGCTGCTGAGCTCCAGAGATGCAATAGGTCGAGGATAAAAGTTTTACATTGTCAAATTTCACTGCAGCCCTGCACCAGTTAGGGCTTTATGGCAGAGTGGCTAGACGGTAGCCTCCCCTCAGTGCCAAGAAATACATGAAGAACACTAGACTATGTGAACTAAGATTCTCTTGTCCGATGAGACCAAGATTGAACTTTTTTGCATTAATTCCAAGAGATATGTAGGGAAACAACTAGGTACTGCTCATCACCTGCCCAATAGAATCACAGCAGTGAAGCATTATGCTATGGGGAGTTTCAGTCGCAGGGACAGGAGGAATAATTCCAATAGAAGGGAAAAATAATGTAGCCAAGCAATGTGATATCCAGGAAGAAAACCTCTTCCAGAGTGCAGAGACCCTCAGACTGAGACAAAGGTTCACCTACCAACAAAACAGTGACCCTAAGCACATAGCTCAAATAACAGAGGAGTGGCTTCAGAATAACTTCCTGGCAATTCTTGACTGGCACAGCCAGAGCCCTGACCCAAACC
>NW_015158136.1:0-1185 GCF_000732505.1 Cyprinodon variegatus
GTCTATGTGCACAGTTTGCTCATAGGCTTGCAAAGGAAATGTTGATCTTATCTGAAAACATTGTCTTTCTCCAGACATTTTCTGTCTTTTCTATGCTTGGTAGCAAATTGCAAAGTAAACTGTAAATGGAATACATATGAATCAATGTCAAACTTTTGCGATTTGGATTCGAGTTGTTTTCATTCTACTTTATGATATTGTGCTATTTTGGTCAATTATTAACAAATGTTATGGGGTGTAAATACTTTGCAATTTCCTAGATGTGGATTATAGGAATGAGAAAAGCTTCTTAAGATTTGTGCTGGTATGAGGTTTTTGAAATTGCTTAACAGTTAACATTGTTTACACCAAGCTACACCATGGGTAAAAATAGCTAAAACAGTTTTTTTTTTTTAGCTATGACGTTCTGTTGAAAAGTGGAAGCTGAAGACACAGGATAGATGCAAACAAAATCCTGAGCCCAAATAAGAAAATAAGACTCAACTAACAAACTGAAAGTGCACAAAAAAATGGATAAGATAAACTGTGACAGGGGGATTACCGAGTGGGAAACTGGTGAGTCAACTGACTGATGAAAGACAGCAGAGAGGGAGACACTAAACTAACCCACTAAAGCAGTGTTTCCCGACCCTGTTCCTCTGGGACCCCTGACCTGCGTGTTTTAGCTGTTTACTTTTTTCATCAAACCAGAAAAGAATAGGTGCTTAAAAGGGTTCTGCAGCACTTGATTGCAGAGGAGGTTCCCCAATTTCAATCTGGTGTGTTGAAGAGAGACATATCGATGTCTGTTTCCGAACGTCCACCCTGATCCCTATATAGTGATTACGGCATTTTAGATGAGAGTCCGAACATTTAGTGGATAAAAAAGTAGTGGACTCAAAATTTCCAACAATGCACCTTGAAAAGCAGTTATCATCCATGGTCACTAAACAAGCAGATATATATCAGAATGCTTCATGCTATTTGTTGTGGTGACGAGAAAGAACAAATATGGTACCGACATAAAGCTGGGAGGCTGAGTTATGTGACCAATGGGGAGCGCAAAGTAGTGATCATCTGTCAGAACTGTCAGTTCACCTCAGAAGCTACTATCCTGTTAATTTTACATGCTTCCCTTCTCTAACATACCTAAATTTAAAGGCTCAATCCCCTCATTTAGCCCAGCAGAGGCAGGGCAACCAGCCA
>NW_015158137.1:0-1185 GCF_000732505.1 Cyprinodon variegatus
GCTATCTAGAGAAAGCCATATAAAACTCTTCCCAACATTAAAGTATGTAGATGGCAGTATCATGCTGGGGGATGCTTTTTCTCAGCAGAGACAAGAAAGCAAGTCAGAGTTAGCAAACTTATAGGAAAACATGCTTCAGGAAACCTCGGACTAAATAGGCGATTTCTTTTTAAAAGGGAAGTCTATCGTAAGCTACAACCAAAGCTACAACATAATAGGCTACATCAAATCATACTCTTGTGTTATTAGATTATATTATATTAGATTAAACTTTATTGTCATTACACAGGTACAGGTACAAGGCAACGAAATGCAGTTTAGGTCTAACCAGAAGTGCAATAGCAGAAAGTGCAGGATAAATAATGGTTCCATAAATACAGGACATGGGTTTCTACTGAATAAGTATAGAGATGAATACCATTATAAACAGAATTTTACTAATAGATTTATGATTATAATATGTAGATAACTAGTGTTATGAACTAAATTTACAGCTGGATATATACCGCATATAATATACAGGTGGATATTACTATAAAAAGGGTTTTGACAGTTATGTACAATAGCATAATATACAGATGGCTTTTACTATAAAATGAATAAATAAAGTTTGGACAGAAGCTACCTGAATTAAAGTGCAGTGGAAGGTAATTGCATATTACAGTTAAAGTACGGTATTGCAAATGTATATGTAACAATGGGTATGATGGACTAGTCAAAGTCCAGAACATGTGGCAAGGTTTTTTTCATCCATGCTGTCAGTCCAATCTGACATCGGGTTCAGCTTGAGAAGAGAGGGGGGGGAAATTAAGACCCTAAGATCAAAACAACTAATAAATCATATTGACGTTTGTAGTTTAAACATAATAAAAAAGTGAAAAACTTTATGATTACTATCCGTTGTTAAGAAAAAAAGAAAAACACCCTGTATGTTTTTCTCTACAGCATATGTAGAAACAAGCTCTTCATTCAAGTCCAAATTTTCCCTAACATCATGACAAGTCTTACTGGCTGATCATCATTTTGTCTTGATAGCGTGGGCTTTCTCAGTGAATAAAACCTTGACATCTGATTGACTCCCTCCCAACTATAATCTTAAAGCAGGGTTAACTGTGGGAGGAGCCAAGAACATATGTAAGCACTGAGTTCAAACTCCCTTATTTAGTGGGAGCAGTATACAGAACA
>NW_015158138.1:0-1185 GCF_000732505.1 Cyprinodon variegatus
ACTTTTTGTCTGGAAAATATGAGCAAGTGTAAATGTAACCAAAATTGGCTCCAGCCAAGGGTTTTCTCCATGGCTAAAACCAGTGCCAGGGAACATACATGAGGCTCAGTGTATTTTGTGCAAGAAGTCATTCAAGCTCTGAACAATGTGAATTAAGGCAGTGGAGTCGCATGTAAAGCACGAAACACAAATCGTCAAAATCGAGTTACTGAGAAACAGCCGGTATTTCTCAGTTTTGTTCCACCCTTGTCTCTGCAACGCCTCCACTTATCACCAAATCAAACATACTAAGAAAACCATACAAAGAAAAATAGCTGCAAAAAAGACTTAGCACTGGTTATGTTGTGGCTTTAAAACTGATTGTTTGGTTCCCTGCTAAAACAAAGTTTGTGAATTCAGCGAAATAATTGTTAAAATATATCTGTCATTTGTTTGTTTTTAGCTTTCTTCCTGTATGGGAAGCTTTTTAACATTAGTGCAGTGGTTTATGTTAAAATAAACTTTTGGGTTAAGTTGTTGCAAGCAGGTTTTTCTTGTGTTTCTTGTGAATTTGGTTTTAAATTTTTTTCAATTGGCATTAAAAAGTATTTAAAAGCCTTGAATTTAACTTGGCTTATGCTGTAGGAACCCTGTAGCAGCTATTAGTTTAGCACCTGACTAATATTATGTGAGCCCGGTAGTGACGCAAGGCTTGAGGTATGCTGATGAAGGTTCTCAGTCATTCAGGTCATAGTCATTCCGTAAAAGTTCAAAAAAATCCACTGGACTTGGTTTCCAAGATTTGAAGACGTTTCGCCACCTCTCCAGGAAGCTTTCTCAATTCCAATGTCTGGATCCGCAGTAAGTTTGAGTCTATATATAGAAAATTTCCAAAAAAAGTTCCAGAAATTCCCTCTTTTATTCTGTATGCCAGTGAATTGGGTATTAAAGTTTATTATAAGTGGTCTTAAAATTATCTTTAAAAGTCTTACATTTAACTTTTGGAGATGTATAGAAACCCTGAATAAAATAGCTTGTAGTTATACACTTCATTTAAAAAACAAAAATTCTCTAAAAGCATTATTGAGAAAGAATTATTGACAGTCTTACTTTTTTTTTACTATTTGTTTACTGGTGGCAGACAATTCAGTAAATGTATCCCTCAGTCAGAAACTGATCAATGTCACTGTTTTAACATGGCGGTCT
>NW_015158139.1:0-1185 GCF_000732505.1 Cyprinodon variegatus
TGCAACCGGTGTTGATTTTCCAGCGAGGCTCCCCCCAGAGGGCGAAAGTAAAAGTGCACTGTCGTAAATATGCACAGCTGTTCTCCTGGTTTCTCTGTCAAGCCAGGCGCGGTTGTTTTGAGCTTAGCAGACAGGCGAACGCAACGAATGACTAACACAGTGAAAGTATGAACATGCACACAGAGAGAGAGAAACCATTCCAATGTTACTTACAATCGCCTTTAACTGTTCTTGTTCAAGTTTTTTGTTACTACCTTTGAGCTCTTATTTTGGAAATGGGACTGCATTTTTACATTCTCGTCTGCTTTCTTATTTCTTTGCTCCAAGGCAGATACAGTATTTGTTCACATAACACTCTTTATTCTCCTTTATATTGTGACATCCATCCATCCATTTTCTGACACGTTTGTCCAAATTGGGCGTGAGGGGTGCTGGTGCCTGTCTACAGCTGTCAATGGACGAGAGGCGGGGTACACCCTGGACAGGTCGCCAGTCCATCGCAGTATTGTGACATTAGAAACTATTTTTTTAACAAATTCAATGAAAAAAGTGGTGATCTATTTTGCAAAGATGAAGCGGATATTTTGCGCTGACAGTTTAAAAAGGAAATTTTTATCAGAGCAAAAATTTCCTTTTCGGAAAAGGTCTGATAACTGCTGCAATGTATTTTGTATCTCATATGATGATCTATGCTATCTGTAGGTGCAAAATTTCCATTTTCAATTAGTTTGTATTTTGTCATGAGGTTATTGCATTATATATTATTTATAATATTTATTATGTCAATAAATTTTGTCAAATTGCAGTGAATGGTAAATGTAAGTTGTGTCTGTCTGAAGGATTTTTTTTTTTTTTATTTCAAGTCCCACAGGGTGTTCCACATACAGACGGACCGAATGGTAATGGCAAACCAACCGGACATTGTGATGTGGACAAAAAGCAGAGGAAAGCTGTTGTGGTTGACATAGCAATACCAAGTGACTGCAACATCAGGAAAAAAAGAACATGAAAAACTATACCAGGGGCTCAGAGGAGAGCTGGAGAAAACTTGGAAGGTCAAGGCATCAGTGGTAACCGTGGTCATTGGGGTCCTCGGGGCAGTGACCCCCAAACTGGAGGAGTGGTTACAGCAGATCCCTGGAAATACCTCAGATATCTCAGTCCAGAAGAGTGCAGTTCTAGGTA
>NW_015158140.1:0-1184 GCF_000732505.1 Cyprinodon variegatus
CCTGGATGACTTTCTGAATTTCTTTCTGACTGAATTTCTGCTTCTGAATGCAGACAAAACAGAAGTTATAGTCTTTGGACCAGAGTCTTTGAAAAAGAAGCTGATTAGTCAGTCACTTAATTTGGATGGGATTAAACTGATTTGAGATAATACATTTTTGATTAAGACATGTTATTTCAATCCCATATCAAAGAGGTTTCCTTCTTTCATCTGCAGAATATTGCAAAAATTAGAAATATCCTGTCCAGGGGTGATGCTGAGAAACTAGTCGATGCATTTGTTACTTCAAGGCTGGACTATTGTAATTCTTTATCCGAAATGCTGCAGCCAGAGTTCTGATGAACATTAAAGGGGAGATCATATCTCTCCTATCATAGCTTCTCTTCATTGGCTTCCTGTCAAATCCAGAATAGAATTTAAAATCCTCCTTCTCACATAAAAAGCCTTAAATAACCAAAATCCATCTTATATCAGAGATATGATTGTTCCTTATATTCCTAACAGAGCACTTATCTCTCAGTCTGCAGGTTTACTAGTGGTTCTTAGAATTTCTAAAAATAGAATGGGAAGCAGATCTTTTAGTTATCAGGCTCCTCTCCTGTGGAACCATCTACCAGTTTTAGTCTGTGAGGGAGACACCCTGTCTACTTTTAAGGGTATGCTTAAAACTTTCCTTTTTGATAACGCTTATAGTTAGAGTGGCTCAGGTTATCCTGAGCCATCTCTATAGTTATGCCGCTATAGGCTTAGACTGCTGGAGGACATAGGGAGCCCTATTTCATCATTCTGCTTCATTCTATCTCTATTCTCCCACTCTGCAGAATCTGTTAGTTCAATTTCTAATGTTATGCTCTCTCTGCTTTTTCTCATAGTAACTTCACCTTGCCTGTTCCTGTTTGGCGATAACACCATCCTGAAGAGAAACATCAGCTGCCCTGCTTCCATCGACACCTTTTTTTTTATAGATGTTGGAGATCGACCTGTTTTTCCAGCGTAGACCTGTTTCTTTGACTGTGACTGGCTGGATGTGCTCTCTTCGTCCTCTGACGTGGGAGTTGGCTTGGAGCTTGTTTGCCTGGCTGTGTGTTTCCTGGATGGGGCCGCCTTTTACAGCTGCTTTTTGTATCTCTGCTTCTGTCTCCTTGAACCCCAGTCGGCCTCAGCAGATCGCCGCTCACACTGAG
>NW_015158141.1:0-1184 GCF_000732505.1 Cyprinodon variegatus
TTTGCCAATGGATTGAGTATTTTTACTCTTAAAATAAGATAATTAGATAACATGCACTTGAAATAAGACAATGCAATTGTGTTTTCTTATTTTAAATCTACATTGTCTTGATCCATTGGCAAAATTCTCTTTTAGCTTCTTGATTCAAGAACAAATGCTCTTATTTTAAGAAATAATTACTTATCTAGATTTAGATTTTTTCCAGTGTAGAATAAAACAGAAATGAGTTTTATTTATTTTCCCATATTGGGGAAATTTATGTGTATCAGCATGATGTAAGGGAAACAAATGTCAAACTGATATTTAATGATGCGAGCTGTAAATTAAAGTAAATTTATTATTTAATAACTTCTTAACCTCTTGGACAATAGGCCTGTTTTCGAGAAATATGCTTGAAAATAACATGCCCAAAATGAATTGAATATATCTCAAGAACTACAGACTTTATTTTAATTGTTTTGGTATCAAAATAAAGTCAAGACCCCAGAGAATATGTTACAGGTCTAAAAACCATCTTGGGGTGAGTGCTGAGGACCCAAATTTGGGTCCTCATGTTATGAAAAGGTTAAAAAAAGACTATTACTGTACATCCCCAAATCTGAAAGCAAGAAGCAATCAAACCCTGCACAGATAACAGCAATAGTTAGATTTTAGATGTATTTATATAAACATACATAATAAAATAAAAATAAAAAAATAGTGTAGAATGAGGCAAAATACTATATGAGCTTATAAAATCCCTTTAAGTATAATGAGAGATTTAAAGAACCTTCTCAGTTTGCTGGGAACAGTGATGGTTAAAATGTCTAACAGCTGCCAGGAGGAGGGATCTGCGATAGCGCTCTTTAGTGCACCTAGGACGCAAGAGGCTCCTGCTGGTTTTTATCATATTATATGTAATTCTAGTTTATAAAAAAAAACATACACTGCAAAAAACATCTAGAAATAAGTAAAAAATGTCTTAAATGAAGTGTATTTACCCTTAATTTGAGCAGGCAAATAAGATGATCTGCCAATGGAATGAGTATTTTTACTCCTAAAATAAGATAATTAGATAATATACACTTGAAATAAGACAAAGCAATTGTTTTTTCTTATTTTAAGTGTAATTTGTCTTGTTCCATTGGCAAAGTGTCTCACTTACCACCTGAATTCAAGAAAAAATGCAGTTAATTTGAGCAAAA
>NW_015158142.1:0-1184 GCF_000732505.1 Cyprinodon variegatus
AATAATAAAATACAATAAACTCTCTAACCCATTCCATCAGTAAGCTAATCAACTTTAGCTAGGTTCACACAATCTGTTGCTCTAATCATTCTGAAAATACATTAGTTAGCCTTCATTAAATAATTCACATGAGGCAAAGTCCAAAGCTGCAAGCTTTCAGTGGAAGATGGAGAAAAAACTGGATTTCCTTTCAGCAGACAGAAGGAAAACAATAAAGACTCGCTGCATGTTTTCATTCTGCAGTCCAGATGGCTCCAATAGCCGTTCTTCTATGTGATACTGATCTGATGCAAAGAAGACGGACGTCAGCAGAGTTTAATATGTTTAAAGTTGGATTTAAGAGGCTATTGGGATTTAAATAAATAAATCTGAACCTTGGAAAGGAGCTACGCTGGGAAAACTGAAAGATAACTGAAAGAGGGCCGTTCCTCCACCCTGCAGGTCAGCTGAGCGAGAGACGGAGGAAATGGAAGACTGAAGAAGAAAGGAGGGACTATGAAAGAAAAAAAAATATTTTTTATATAGAGATTATAAAGAGAGCTGGAGGATCTCAGCTTTGGATATTTTTCTCACAGAGGTGGATCTAATCATCTCTAATTACTGACAGCAAAACCAACATGTTTGATAAACAAATGATTTAAGCTGAGCTAGAAGGTCCAGTTTATCCTGGCAAAGTCTCAGGAGACACCAGGTAACCCAGGAGCCATGTTTTTGGGCTGTGTGAGGGGAGAACCCACACATGCACATGGAGAACGTGCAAACCTAGGTTACTGCAAGGCAGCATGTTGACGCATGTTTGTGATGTATGATAATCCTGCATCAGCTGCATGATCAAACTAAAAACAAGGAAACGCTACATTAGTACAAAGATGCAGCAGTAAAGACAGAGGGACAGAGAAGATCTGTGAGAACTGCTGCTCCTTAATAACATTTTAAATGTTTTTTATTCAGATTGTACTCTGAAGTGTTTTTCCACCTGGGGATGATAAATGATAAATGACCGTTAAACACAATACTATGTGGCTTTGTGGAAGGTTTTTAGAAACTATCTGCTCATTTCTTTATTTGGAAGAAAACAAAGAGGGAAAGAAACACATCCATCCATCCATCCATCCATCCATCCATCCATCCATCCATCCATCCATCCATCCATCCATCCATCCATCCATCCATCCATCCATCCA
>NW_015158143.1:0-1184 GCF_000732505.1 Cyprinodon variegatus
CTTGGAAGTTCTGACTATATTTGATTAAAAGTTTAAGCCTCTCAGTATAAAACAAATAGTTTGATCGAGATGAGAAATTTTCTTCCTGGTATGTTAAGGTACCAATACTTTGCATCCAATAATCTAATTAAACGGTCTTAGTGTTTGGGAATATATAAGAATTATTTGTTACTAATTTGTTGTTAGAGACATGTCTATACCTCATTTTAGTATGAGAAACCGGATCTTCGACGTTCTTTATCCTGTTTGGTGCGATTGCAATTACGGATCTTGACCGGGCCCGTATTTTGACGGTGAAGGTCTGAGAAGTAGCACTCGATGTGGAACAGTTCTCACTGATTAACAAAACTCTGCAAGTATTCCGCACAACAGACGTGAGCGGGGTGGAGCGGTGATGGAGGATGTGGGATCTGGGGGTTAGGGGGATGCCATTCTCATTCACACTGCAGCCTGAAGTGACCCAAATCCGATTTTTTTTGCCCATATGTGACCTGAATCTGATCTTTTCATGGCAGTCTGAACAACACAGATCCGATTTTTTTCCAATCCGACCCAGGCCACTTGGCTATGTGGTCCTGAATCCGATACAAATCAGATCTTTTCAAATGCGACATGTGTCTGAACGGCCAGGTCGGATTCATCCGACCTGAACGTCATTAATACCCGACAAAGGTCACTATTATGCATCTTGCTATGCAGTAGCGGCAAGAAAAACAACAACCATGGCAGATGATGATGATGTGGAGAGCAGTATTTATATTTAAACATATTAAAAAGATTTTTAAGAGATTTTTTTTAAGTTTTTATGGTTGGAAAAGATCACTAGATGCTCGCCGGCACTACCATCCATGTTTACTTCCGGAAAAAAAAAAAGAGCATGCTGCCCTATGTCGTCATTGCGTCCTCTACTGTGCATGCGGGACACTTGCGTTGTATGACTGCAGTTCACACAGGAGATCACACACAAGTCGCATATATTTGGAAACATGAACGGCAACGCATTTCACAAAAGAATCGGAATTGAGCATCAAGGCCTGCAGTGTGAACGTAGCCTTAGTTTGAGGGTTACAGACTGAAACGTTTTGGAACCCCTGATCTAAACTAATGTATTGCAGCCGTGGCTGAATGTTTAGGTTCATTTTCCTGCTGGACGGTGAACCTTCACTACAGCCTCGAGTCTTTTG
>NW_015158144.1:0-1183 GCF_000732505.1 Cyprinodon variegatus
GAGCTTTCTGCTTTTTATCCCGAATCTTCTCCGCTCCCCCTTTCTTCTTTTTGCTGACTCTTTCCATGATTATTAGTCCATCCACTGAATTAAAATATAACCGAAGCAACATCTGCAGCATCCATATTCCCGTGGATCAGCGCCGCTCACCACATTAACAAGGTTGCTGGAAGTCACTGACTCACGTTTTCCAGGCAAAAGATGTTCATAAATCGCCTGGATATACGAAATCTCACCCAATTTGAACCAAATTTGATCTCTTAGGCCATAAATCTAAATAATTGGGTTTTTTTTACCCATAGATGACCATCCTAATCTGTCAGATTGGCAAACATGCCAACCTGGCAACAATGCAGGTAAGGCGGGAAACATTAGCCTTTAGATGCAAAACCGCATCATGCACCGCAACATATTTTACCAAAATATTCGAAAATAAATTCACCAAATAGAAGCGGAACATTGTAGTTTGGTTTAAAGAAAGCATTGTAGTTTTATTGTAATTAATTTTTTGCAAGGATTTTACAGTTCGAAGAAATAGAAAATTACATCATATGCCAACCGTCACAAGGATTTGCATGACAAGGAAGGGCTATATATACTGCATGCATCATTTAGGTCAGGCATCACCAAAGTCGGTCCTCGAGGGCGGCTGTCCTGCAGGTTTTAGAGGTTTCCCTGCTCCACCACAGCTGATTTACAGTGATAGTTGATAAACAGGCTTTTGCTGAACTGCAATTATCAGAATCAGCTGTGCTGAAGCACAGAAACCTCTAAAACCTGCAGGACAGCGGCCCTCAAGGACCGACTTTGGGGATGCCTGATTTAGGTAGTTAACTTTTTGAGCTCCTTCAGGTGTTAACTGTCACAGGTAGGTGCTTCGGGCCGGTACGATTTAAGGAGGGCCGGCACTCGCATGCTGAAATTAGGAGCAGCCCACAGATTACCAGTCCAAGCCTGCCTCCACATGACAGAAACATCTGCTGTACACCTGTGCTGTTAATACATGCAGATAATGAAGCTCTAAATCTTTATGTAGCGTTTCTACTGAGGGGGAAAAAAAAACTTTGGTCGGTCTCTCAGCTCCTCCTAAACTGTCAGGTTTGGTGATCAGATTCATTTTCCTGTAACGACTGATCAGAAAACAATCAAAGAGCGGATCATCTCCAATATTTGGGGTCTTCCT
>NW_015158145.1:0-1183 GCF_000732505.1 Cyprinodon variegatus
TAGCTTTCATCTTTTGTCTGTGTTGATAAAGGAGTCCTTTTTCCCACTGTAAACATTCAGGTTCTTGGTACCAGTTCCCAGTAGCTGCACATTTCTAGATGATCATGTCTTCAGCATCACCATGGTTGGAGCCAATGTTAATTTCTTCAGCTTTTCTTTATTTAGTCTTAGTCACAATGACAAAAATCAATTTTAGCATTAGTCATATTTAGTCATTGCCTTCCCGATTATGTTTTAGTCTTGGTCTAAATGACGAAAATCTATTTTAGTCTTAGTCAAATTTTAGTCATTTTTGTCATTTTAGTCAACACTGTAAATAATAAAACTTCACCACACACTGCTTCGCTTTGTCTCTATTTTATTTATATAACACTGTGCAGAATAGAACTTCTCCACACACTGATTCTCTTTTTAACGTATATCCCACTGCACACATTTAACTTTTTGTCTGCTTGTTTCATCACATCCACAAAGTCTTCATCCTCAATGGTCCTTGCAGGCAGGCCAGAACGCCCAATCCACTTTGCCATTGAGTTCTTCAGGGGTTTCTGCTCTTTGGCTTCAGGTTTGTACGGTGGGGGGGGGCTCCCAACATCTCTGCAACAGACTTCCTGTCCTTCCCCAACCTCTGATCTGGCTGTGGTGTCACTGTGTCAGGAATCTAGTTGGGAGGAAGAAATTTAAACGATTAATATCCAGATTATCAGTAGAACATCTTTCTGCTATGACAGAGAGACAGACAGATACAGGTACAGAAAGACACACACACACGCATGAATACACACACGTCCACATGCATGCGCGTCCACGCACAAACATATACATTCACATGCGTGCGCCCGTGTGCGCACACACACACCCGTTCTCACTACTACAGGCCCAGCCCTTCCTTACCTTCTTCCATATGGCAGCATGTTGGCTCCTCAGAAGTCGCTTTAGATTCGCTGTGTTCATCCCCGCCATGTTGAAGCCGGAGAATCTTTGGTGGCTTCCTTCCTCTGGTGTTTTCCTTCGAGTTGTAAATGAAATGGCTCCATACATCTAGGCGTTGTTTAACAAACCACACACCGGTATCCAGAGATGTGAAGTAACGAAGTACAAATACTACTCAAGCAGATTTTTCTGATATTTTTACTTTACTTTACTACTTATTTTTATGGCGACTTTTTACTTCTACTCCTTA
>NW_015158146.1:0-1183 GCF_000732505.1 Cyprinodon variegatus
GAAAGAAAGAAAGAAAGAAAGAAAGAAAGAAAGAAAGAAAGAAAGAAAGAAAGAAAGAAAGAAAGAAAGAAAGAAAGAAAGAAAGAAAGAAAGCTCATCTGCGGACTGGAACCCTCCAAGCAATGATGTTCTAAACAAAGGTCATACTGAAGTCAAATTTCGCCTATCGAAGCCTATCCTCCGCTGATGTTAACAGCTGCTTTGAAGCATACACAAAAAACATTCTTAATTCTTTTCTTAATTATTAATTTTCATTTTCTTATGATACAGTGATGCAATTATTTTATTCAGATGTTCTCTTATGCAATACTGGCATTTATTTCCATTTTTCATTCCATTCAGATGATGCAAATGTGCTCCAAAAATCTTTCAGTGGTGAAGATCTCCTTCCAGGTGGTCCAAAAAACTACAGCATTCCATCATACACGTTACACAGTTATTGAACCAGGATGAAATGGGTTATGAGACTGTGACAGGAAGGGCCTTTACTCCTAGTGTTGACAAGTTGTAACAGCATGCGTTCATGTTTAACAGATGACATACAATCTACTGGATTATTCCCTGCATGTTTGCTTCTTTTTTAAGTAAAACAGGGATTTTATCTGTCAATACAATGAAGATATTTGAAGACAGGTCAGGAAGTCTTGATATTATTTACAGACCTAGCAATCTGATCAGGGCAAGCTCTATCCTGAGCTCGTCCCTGGACTCTGTGGAAAAGGTAAGTGAGAGAACAATGCTAACCAGGCACAAAGTCATCATGAACATCACATTTCACCAGTCGGTAAAGGACCTCAGCGGCAAGAAACTGAAACACCCTCAATGTGGGAAGGAGTGCAGTTGCAGATCCTTCATCCCAGGTGCTGTTAGACTTTAAAAAACTAGTGTAATATAACTATTAGGGGTGGAACGGTTCACAAAATCCACGGTTCGGTTCGGTTCACGGTTTCATGGTCACGCTTTTCGGTTCGGTATATGTTTATTGTTAAACCGAAAAATGAAAGAATTAATAAAAATTATAAAAATTAATGAAAAATTTTTTTTAATGAAATTAATGAAAAAATCCCCAAAAAATTAATGAATTGTAATTATTTTTAATGATTCGCGGAAACCATGGATCATTTCCGCATGTTTTGCTGCTTTGAATTTAATATTCTCGCACATGCCATCTACGATCTCCAAG
>NW_015158147.1:0-1183 GCF_000732505.1 Cyprinodon variegatus
CCTACCAGCCATCAGTCACACAGGGGAAGATTTACCATTAGGCAATACTAGGCAGTTGCCTCATAAAACTTTGTTTGGTTTATGTATGGTTAATAAAACTATTCATTATTTGTGGACATTAAATATGTTTAAAATTCCTTTCACTAAAATGCCATCAGAAACCTTATAATATTAGGTGTGTCTCAGACCCCCCACCCCCCATCAGTGTCCACCAAATTGGATCCGTCCATTCGCGACAAACCATCTAAAAACAAAGGGTACGAAGAGCAGTGTTGACACCTTTGTGCCAACTTTGTGTGTGTTTGTATTTGGTGACTTGTCAGACCCCATTAGCACTTTTATTTCAAAAAAGCGCCTAGTGCAAAATCTAGTGACTTTTTTCTGCTACTCGGTATTTTGGCAACAACATATAAAAGCACCAAACTCTTCTCTCCGGAGCAAGTAGATCCGTAACCCCGCCTCCTGCTCTCCTCTATATTGTCTTCTGTCATGACTCATGCAGCTATTATTTCATCCAAATGAAAAATGGAGAACAGATAAGCAGATCATTGCTTGTCTACAGTGAAGAGAATGAATGTGTTATTTACTTTTGCTGTTGCCTTTGGGAAACACAGGAAGGAGCAATCAGCTAAGTGAGCTTAGTGGTGGGAAAAAAACTTTAACTCCTTTTGAGATAGCATGAAAAGTAAGCTGAGTACATTGCCAATATAAAAAGAAAAAGGGACAAAAGAAAACATAGAGAGGAAAACAATAAGAAAAGGGACAAGAACAGAGGGACAAAAGGTTAAACAAATAATGTATGTCTATTCTATTAAAATTTCTGTATCTGTATAATGTGTCTATTTTACAAGCTGTCTTCTCAATTTAGAGGACCCGATGCCTGTCTTTCCTTAGGGCCCCAAATTTCCTAAATCCGCCCCTGCTGTCACATGTGATGAGATGAGACTATAATAGGACACACAGCATACTTTTAACAATAGCACATAGTTATGTAACATTATGGCTGAGTTGGGCTGCAGGGTCGTGTATCACCTCATGCCTAATGAGGAGCGGAGAAATATCTTTAGCTTCCTCATTAGTCTACATGTTAGTTTGTTTTTTTTAACACTAACTCTTGACACTGATTAGAAACCCTGTTACAACTTAACTGACAAGAGTTTAAGTGAAGTGTTATTATATTCTG
>NW_015158148.1:0-1183 GCF_000732505.1 Cyprinodon variegatus
TAACTTATCCCACCAGTATATTTATATGAATGCCAACAACAAAAACATTCTAAAAATACTTTACAAAAACATAATTTCATGTACAGGTTTAGTTTTTGCACATAGATCTTGTCCTTCTGATGCTTTGTGAAGATAAATCTGTTTTACATGCTCCAATATTGTGTCACAAACCTAAAAAAATGATGTACCAGTTTAATAATGGAGAAGCTATTAGTGAGCTTATATGTTTCAATATCTAAAACTAGACTTAGACAGACTTTATTCTCAATTTGTACACACAGAGTTTATACAAAAATACATTTGGTTCAGTACAGCTCTCAAGACACTTTCATTTAGACCGGAGGTCTTCAAAAGGGGGTCCGCGACCCCTAGGGGGTCCACGGAGGTTCTGCATGGGGGTCACGAAAGTTTTGCTTGATTAGACTTTTTTTTTTTTATTTCCCTCTGCAATTTTTTTCCACTCATTGAAATGTCTTTAAATCCACATTAACATGAATTCAACACACTGTAGTAAACAGATAAATGGAGGCAGAAGATGTCTTTCAGCTATCAATGCTCACATTCAGAGACACACACACTGCAAAAACTGTTAATCTAATTTAGTAATTATTTCTGAAAATAAGTGGATTTTTTCTTAAATTGAGCAGACACTTTGCCAATGGAATAAGACCATTAACATTTAAAATAAGAAAAAACACCTGAAGTCTCTTATTTCAAGGGCATAATATCTAATTATCTTATTTCAAGGGTAAAAATGCTCATTCCATTTGCAGATCATTTTATTTTCCGGCTTAAATTAAGGGTGAATACATTTATTTTCAAACATTTTTACTCATTTGCAGAATGTTTTTGCAGTGCAGGAGCTCTTTCAAGCTGGGAACCGATTCATTCACAACACCTGACCCTTCAACCAGGAATCAGAATCAGAAATACTTTAATAATCCCACCGAGAAATGACTGTCGTTACATATAGGACCAGTTTGATACTGTATAACACAATTGAATACAATATATATAATTAGGGGGTCCCCGCTCCATCTAGACATCAGTTTGGGGGTCCTTGGCCTGGAAAACGTTGAAGACCCCTGATTTAGACTATATATTTGTCAGGGTTATGCATCTCTTCCATAGAGGATCTTTGTGGAGAACCTGGTCAGCCTACACAGGTGGAGATGATCTTTCT
>NW_015158149.1:0-1182 GCF_000732505.1 Cyprinodon variegatus
TTCTTTTGTGCATCCCTTCAGTGTTTTTACTGACGGTCTGCTCCCATAGAATAAACTGATTGACTCCCCCTAGTAGTCTGGTGCACTTTGATTTTGCTACGTAATGGTGCAGCATTTTTTTCACTTTTAACTTAAAAGTAACTGTTTTTGGTGTATCGGTTTGCAGTTTGTTTCCCTATTTGTGACAGATTTGCTTAATCTTTGCATCTGTCATCCACCATGATGTAATTGCTAATCAATAAAGAACATTTGTAACTCACTTCAAAGGCGTCAGCAAATATCAACACCGACAATCTGTAAGAAAAATGTGTATTTAAAATCTATCATGTAAAGCAACTTGGAACGACAAGTTACATATACACAGCAGAACAAATAACAACAGCTGCTGCAGTCTACATGCAAACACCTCTAGACGTGTATTAATAGCATCCGCAGCGGTGGCAGATGCTCACATCTGTTCTGAATAAAACACACACACTCACACATCTATGTGTAAACCCAAATACAGATGAGCTATAAATCTGACACACGTCACCTTTAATTGTTTTAACAAGCCATAACGAGAGCACAGAGGGTCAGAGAGACGTTTAGGACCATGTAAGTATCCCTTGGAGGATTGATGAGCATCAATTTAAAAAGCGTGTTTTCATATTTGGGTTTAATTCAGCATAATGACAGCTGTCTACACATGGGAGAGAGGTGGTAACAGGAATTCTGGCAAACAGTTCGCAATCTTCAAAAGCACACAAGGTGTGTTGACGGTCAGAGAGGTAACTACTAACAAGCAGGACTAAAACACATTGAATTCTACCAGATGATATTGATTTGAAATGCAACATTTCTTTTGCACACAAATCTTAGATAATTTTTTTCAGGAATATAAGTTGGGGATCATCTATAGAAAGATAAAAATTTTGCTAGAGATGATCACTTTTACCAAACGTTTCATTTACTGCTGCAATTTTAGAAAATATTAATAAAATGATTGTTTCTCTTTAGAACCATCCATCCATCCATCCATCCATCCATCCATCCATCCATCCATCCATCCATCCATCCATCCATCCATCCATCCATCCATCCATCCATCTATGAACTTCCTCACCTACTCAGACTAGGACATCATGAAACTGAAAGATGTACATTAATTAAATAGTGTGATGGCAGCACATAAGTTTCCAT
>NW_015158150.1:0-1182 GCF_000732505.1 Cyprinodon variegatus
CCCCGTCCAGGAAACACACAGCCAGGCAGACGAGCTCCGAGCCAGCGAGCAAAAAGTTGAGATGGTTGATAGCTGTGCCTCTCCACTGATGGTGCTTTCATCAACAATGACATGTTCAGCTATTTGGCAGATTTCTTATGGGTTTTATATTAAAACACCCCAATGCCCTATAAGCTGTGACTTGTCTTCTTGTTTTTCTTATCCGCAATGAGCTCTCAGTGAAAATGGACAGAGGTAAGGGGTACCACTAGGGGCAGTACTGAGCCTCATGGCTCGGCACTTCGTCTTCCTCATGGTGGGGCCCATTTATTTAGATTTGGTCTGATGAAACTAAAGATTATTTACCAGAACTAAAGCTTTTCTCTTAACTGGATTTTCAGTTGTAACAGCCTGGAGGTCATGTTAATGTCCAACCAAAATCAAATCCCAGAGAATCATTGGATAGAGGTAAAGTTTAGGGTGATGGTAAAAAGGTCCAACCTGGGATGTTGGAGCTAATCCCCAAGGAGGGTCAGTGAAAATATGACCTGAAATGTGTAAACAAAGGCTCACAGAAAAGTTTAACTGCTGTGATGTCCAAGTTTTTTTCTCGATTAATGAGAAGGTGATGAACGGCTTTTAGTTTAACAATATTTCATTATTTATTTATTGCTAAATTGTTGCCCCTCTAACATCACTTTGGTATAATTTCCCATCAGGAAATAGAACTGCTAGTGGTTTGAATAGTTGAGCTCAGTTCTATGATCACCACATTCCTAATATTGTGGTATTAATACCTGACTGAATACAGACAGCTTTGGAGAGAGGTGAAAGGCCTTGGCAGTGGAAGTGATCTGGTTTGCTTGTTAGGAGAAGGCACCAGAGTGCAGAGGCATCATTACAAGATGAATAGATATTGTTATTAAGAGCATTTGGCTTTTAGACATAGCAGTGAGCTTCGATCAGTGCAGACAAACATAAAAAGCCTCAAACAGCCATTAGACAACATTACAAGCACTTGACAGGGGAAGAGAGGGACTGGGTCATGGAGGTGGGTGAGGCCAAATGGTTTTATCTCCAAAGAGCCCATAGAAGAAATGCAAATGCGATGATCATATCTCTCCTATCCTGGCTTCTCTTCATTGGCTTCCTGTTAAATCCAGAATAGAATTTAAAATCCTCCTTCTCACATATAAAGCCTTA
>NW_015158151.1:0-1182 GCF_000732505.1 Cyprinodon variegatus
GAAACTGAAGCTGAAACCAGGTGATCTACAAGCTCTAACCAAACTCAGCCTCCACCAAGCCCTCAGCCTGCCGTCAGCCTCTGGACCCCCCTGGTTCCCCCCCTTTGCCGCTCAGCTCAAAATTCCAGTACTGTGAACCCTGTCGAGACCAGTCCCGAACCTGATAACCCTGGAGCTGTTTATTCTCTGGACTGTGTTCAACAATAAACCTTTGAACTTTTTCCCTGCCTCCGGTTGTGTTCTGCATATGGGCTAGAAACCAAAACCCATTATGACATTCTGAAAATGCCTTTTCAGTTGGAATATGGTAACAATTTGCTTCCATATATAGTGACGTTTAAAATTATAATGTTCTCACCTAAATTGATCTTAAAAGGTACTTTTATATAACAAAGGCAACAGGAAGGAGAACTTTTAACTTAATACTCTGAGCTCTGTGAGCACTCATTGGAAGCTGCTGTTTCCGCAGTGCATGCTGGGAGAGCTGTCAAACTCAGGAACGGGAAGAGAGAGGGGTGAGAACAACATCTGATGACCTTGTCCGATCTGTCTTTTGTTCTTGTGAATTGGAACAGTAGTAGTGCTGAGGCTGATGACGTTTCAGGAGTACACAAGGACATGAGAAAAAAAAAAGCACACATTGAGAAAGTTTCTATTAAAACATGAGTTGCTATGTGTCAACCTCAACTTTACAAACTGGCCAAAATATGGTCTCTTTGGGTCGGAAAACTGAATTCAATCTGATTTTCTCTCATTCTCCTGGGAAACCCCCTGAGAAGCTGAATCTCTAATACAGGATAATCTAATGTAAACACAGAAAACACCACAATCCGCATTGTTAATCATTATGGTTTTTCTGCATTGCATGCTTACAGTTGAACCACAAATGACTCCACTTGGAGCAAATATTTGGCTTAATGGAAAAATATTAAACATATAGTGTGATAGAAAAGACAACATATTTGGTTAAAACTATTCTTAACAAGACTTTATCTATAAGCCTTTTTTTATGGGGCTCTGAGTTTCAAAATGATTCATTCTGATGAATGATATTATTCTATTGATGTATAATTTAATTATGTTGCAAGTTTATAGAACTAATTGTGTTTCATTATTGATGCAAGCAACAAACTCCTTTTGTATCTAAGAATTTAAAAATCAGATTTTGTAAATTGAATAAAA
>NW_015158152.1:0-1182 GCF_000732505.1 Cyprinodon variegatus
ATCCATCCATCCATCCATCCATCCATCCATCCATCCATCCATCCATCCATCCATCCATCCATCCATCCATCCATCCATCCATCCATCCAATATCTATCTAATTGGATTTATTCATTGATTTTTCAGCATTTCCTCCTGGATCAGTATGTGGTGACAGCAGACAGTTGCTTGCATTGTGTCTTTGATTCTAGAGCAATCCTTCACACTGAGCATGCATGCAGCGACAGTGGGCAGGAAAAACTAACAAAAAAGAAACATAAAATCAAAGATTGCTAAACACTGTCAATGGAAAAAAATATAACAAATACATCCTTAGATGGAAAAAGAAAAAAAAAACCTTATTTCAGTTTTAATAATATATAATATGCAATATGTATGTAATATGTTTTATATAATATGTAAGTTAATATACTTAATATAGCTTTAGTATCATAATCAGACATTTACTAATAGTAAATGTCAGTCGATTTGAATCGGCTTTATAGTTATCAAACTAATGAATATAAATAACTGAATATTCGCCTGGATCTATTTGGAAAGTCTACTTGGAAATCTTTATAAAGAGGCTTCAGTTTTTGTGCTTTTTGCCTTTTTGCCATCTTGCAGTTTATTAACCTTTAACATTTTCCTATGTTACTGTTTCAGCTACGAAATCCAGGATATATTTTAGGCCTCATTGAGTAACATTCCACTTTAATCAGAGGTGCCTAAAATACTCCCATGCTTAAAATGGACTTAAAGTACAGATAGTAAAACTATATGCACCGATTGAAATGCTTTATTGAAGTAGCAGTTTTACTCTAAAGTATAGAAGTCAAACTAGGTTGGACTCTATTAGTAAAGACATGGCTTTATGCAGAAATTTTACTTGGGATGATTGAACTGAACGTCTGTCTGTTAATAAGTGGCTGAATACTTTCAGTGTTCCTGATTTCATTATTGCTGCAAAAATAGAATTTGAAGCATAATCCACACCTGAATTAAAAATCTAATGAATCTTTGATGAATAATTAATAAGTTTATGATCAAATATTTTGGATTTTGTCTCTAATGTACTCTTGCTGCATTAGAATGCGGCTCATTCTATACAATTCAATTCTATTCAGTTTATTTCTATAGCTCCAATTCACATCATGTCATCTCAGGTCACTTTCCAGTTCACCAGATCATCCAGTCAGATTG
>NW_015158153.1:0-1182 GCF_000732505.1 Cyprinodon variegatus
TGCCCCACACAGTTTCCAAAACAGAAAACTATTGAAGTTAACAACCCTTCCTACATCTAACAGAGCACACAGATAACATTTCCCACATCCCTCTTTGGATTCATTTTATAATTCTTTATTTTACAGATGATTATTTTTACACAATTAAGTATAGATGATTTTTATTTATTTTTTTCCACCAGGAGGGAAAATATGTGTAATATCTGTTGGTTTAATTTGAAAAACAGTTATAAGCTGTAAAATACGTAAATGTTCAGCCATTTTAGGCATCTGGCAGAAAATTCTGCTGTAGCGTATCTAAACTTACTGTCTGTGTTACAGTTGCAGCCGTCGTCACCAAGATGAATTGTGAACTGAACAATGTAGACCCACCTGTCTGTGTAACCGACAACATCATTGGTTCAGATGCCTCCTGCTTCGACTTGATCCTCCTGGGTGACATGTTCTACGATGAGGCCCTCGCCGACAGCCTTCACAGATGGCTGGACCGCTGTATCGAAGACAGCGGCACCAAAGTTCTGATCGGGGATCCTGGGAGAGCCCACTTTGAGGGACATGGCATCCGGAAGCTCCTGCATCATCTGGCCCAGTTTGAATTGCCTAAAAGTGTCAGGGAGCAGAACTATGGCCTCATATCCAGCCATGTTTGGTGTTATAATAGAAAACTATGATAATCTTCAACCTTCTGAATGCTTGATTTGATAAATTCTTCATCATCTGAATATGTCTCCTGGTCTAGAATTAGTAAGGGGCGAATCAGGAATCAAGACGTTTATAAGAAATTCTGTAGCAGAAAAAATATATTTAAACTGGGGAAACCTTATTCAAGCACTAAACATTACATGTCAGAAACACTATCTGTGGTTCATGTTGATACATGATTATTTTATACAAGGCAAATCAAGCCCTGCAGTTTTTTTCTTACTTTTCACAGGCATATAAACTTGCCAGAACTGGTTATTCATCTGCTGATTCATATACCGGTAATCAAATTAGACGTTTGATGTGATTATCTGATCTGCAGGTGTTCCTAAACTGGTTTTGATTCATGAACATTCAATGGAATTAACGCTTTAATGTGACTAACGGTGTCTTAAAACTGCAGTATTTACCAATTGAAGTGTTTTAAATTTTTCTTGTGGTTTGAATTTGATCACATTTTGAAATTCTATTTTTTTTTTT
>NW_015158154.1:0-1182 GCF_000732505.1 Cyprinodon variegatus
ATGTGTGGGGAAATTAAAAGCTAGAAAAAGCACTTCTTTTCTAAGGTTTAGATTAATTGCATTAAAAATTCAGTTTTGTTTAACGTATTTAGGGTAAAACTAAAAGCATTCAGAAGCTAAATCTGACCCTGCAGCAGGACATTCTAGCTCACCATCCATAGCATCTCTGTGCCAAGAGCATAACTTTGAACTTTGGTAGGGACACTGTTGGTCGGGTGTCATTGGTGCTATGCAATATGCATGCCCTTTTTTATGCTTGACATGAGCATCAGTACTGACAAGAGGAATTCATTGTTTAAAGAGAAAAGCAGCATTTTGCTACATTAATAAAAATTTTTATAAGCACTACAGTCACTAGATGCTGTTTATCAATGTTTAAAGTATCAGCGGCTCTGATGAATGTGGAATTAGGACTGTTTTCCATGTTAAAAATGGTTTCATTTGAACGACTAAGAGAGAAGGTAAATACAGTATTTTCTTTTGAAGATATAGAATTGTGCAGATTTTGCATATAAGATTAGAAAAAATGTTTTTGTCTGTCAATATTCTCCATCCCGAACTCATCAAGAAAAAATATTTTAGTTTCACCTGGTTTAATGTCATTAATAATCTTCTTTAAAGAACCTTTGGGTATCCAATTAATCGATTCATCAAATTTGCAAAAAAATTGTTAGTTGCTGCCCTAATTTTATCGTAACATTGCAAACGCATTTCTTACTAAATACATGTAGAGATAACAGGCAACCAAACAAACATGTTAATCAGGCAAACTATATTATAATACCTGAGGCATTATTTGTGAGCTCCAAAAAAAAATCACAGAATCCAATTACTTATACTGAAAAAAAAAAACAAGACAAAAAAACCTTCACCTGAAGCCCTGAAGGTTCGGACACTTCTCTCTTTACCTGTGCTGCAGCATCACTGCTCATTGTTTGAGTTCCCTAAATCCAGCCATATCAAATACAAATTTATATTTATATTGTATATACATAAAAAAGTTGCTCCTTATTTTGTAATTAAAATCATTTAGACATCACCTGAAGCACTGAAGGGCAGCTGCTTCACCTACAAGCTGCCCTGCACCATTATAACCGGATATCTGTGTTTCCCATAATCATATAAAATTACATTCAACGATTATAACTGTGCTTTTAATATAAAAGGATTAAATGAAACAAC
>NW_015158155.1:0-1182 GCF_000732505.1 Cyprinodon variegatus
AAAAAAAAATACACATGCAGAACCCTGTACCTGCTCCTGAGAGGGAATGCCTATTAAATATGTGTGAGAGCATGCATTCTCCTTGTTTTACTAGCAGTGATGTGGAATGGATTTCTCCAAATGCCAAGCTCTACCTGTCGAGTAGAAACTTTGCAATATGGGCATCAGTGGGAAGCCTGACCTGTGCTTTCAGTTTCAGCAACATCGTGTGAAAGAATCTCCCAAAAACAATCTGGTCTTGTTTCTCTCCGCTGAGGCTTTCTATTCTTCTCATACACTTTTTAGGAACTTTTTCTCTTAAGACTCTCGGCTATTTTTAAATAACTGCGGTGAGAGAGGTAAGCTTCAGTGACTGGCTGAAACCATAGCTCACCACACATATACACTTGAAAGTGTGCATGGGCAGAAACATCTCACCGGAATGATTGTCAATTAGGAGAACAACTTATTTTGATGATCCATCCGGAAAAAAACTCCTATAACTATAACTATACCTTTAAGGAACCCTTTAAAAAATTGTGCATCCGAAATATGATGTGGATCATCAACAAAATGTAATGGATTGTTCCTTCGTAACTGTGTAACTGTACAGCCCCTCAAAAATCTATTTTTTTTTATTTGCTAATTATTGAATGCAAATTAAAGATCACATTTGTTCAAATGTTTGAGTTTGAGATCATGCTACTATTACAAAGCTATAATCCCTTACCAATTTTTTGGTAAGGGAGGATGCTGTATATTAGCATCATCTATCCATCCATCTATTTTTTCTGCTTTATCTGGAGCCAGGTCAGGGAGGCAGCAGTCTAAGCAGAGATGCCCAGACTTCCCGATCCACACACACCTCCTCCAGCTGCTCTGGGGGGACCCCAAGGTGACACCAGGCCAGCTCAGACACATAGTCCCTCCAGCATGTCCTGGGCCTCCCACGAGGCCTCCACCCAATAGGACATGCCTGGAACACCTCTAGAGGGAGGCAACCAGGAGGCATCCGGAACAGATGCCCAAGCCACCTCAGCTGCATCGTTTAGAAGTGGAGGAGCAACAACTTCTACTCCGAGCTCCTCCTGGGTAACTGCTCCTCACCCGATCTGTAAGGGTGCGCCCAGCCACCCTGTGAAGGAAACTCGACCGCCTATATTCGCAAACTTGTCGTTTTGGTCATTACCCAGATCTCCTGAT
>NW_015158156.1:0-1182 GCF_000732505.1 Cyprinodon variegatus
TATAACTCAAAGTGATGACAAGTTAACCTTTGGGGACTTCAAAGTTAAGCAGAGAAATTATGAAAGCACCGAGAAGTTAAATGTTAACATGGAAGATAAGACTGCCAGTGGATTCTCAAAGGGATGCAGAGACAAAAAGCAAACCCAGAGTTTACGTGTTACAGCTGTGGCCAGAAGGGACTCAAAGCGGACAATGTCGGACGAACTATAAAGGACAAAAACAATGGTGCAGTTTCTGGAAAAATTCCATTCTCAAAGAGAGTAATTGTCAAAGGAGTGAAACAGGCGAAGGGGATGATCACTCATGTTTAAGATAAGCGACAGCCAGATCAGCAGTTTGAAACACAGTGGGCTGATGGTTGACACCAGTGCAGCTTCTCAATGATCTGAACAAGTTTAAAAAGTTTGATGCCTTTCGACCTTGGAACACTTCGTGAAATTTGCTGATGGGACGAGGAAAAGTGGTGAGGCACAAAAGAGAGGCGATGCAGAGGTTTGGTTGTGAGACATGTGTTGATACTTGGGGCAATAGACAGTTTGCTTTTAGAGGAACGAGGAGAAACTTCAGCTCATAGCATACAGCGATGCAGACTGATCAGAGTGAAAGCAGCATTACAGGTTATTGTTTTAGCCTTAATGATTGACCCGTGGAAGTCAAACTGTGGCTCCGTCTACCTGCAAAGCAGAATATCAAGACAAGGAGCGATAGCTTTGTCAAAGAACCCAGTATTTGCTTTGATGAGCTCACATAAGCCACTGTGGGGGAGAAAAAAAAAAAAAAAAACCTGATAGGCTGCCCTCTACTTCCGGAGTAGAGTGCTTGGTTTTGTCAGTTGAAAGTGAAAACATACCTTTTTTGGTTGATAAAATCTTCATATTTCAAATTTGATCCTCACAAAGAAACAGATTCCAGCCTCTTAATTACCCAGAAATATTTTCATGTACCCCTGCAATGCATGGACCACTAGGGGTACATATACCCCTGGTTGGGATAACTGCATTAAAGAACTGAGCAAACCAAGTTGGATTGAAAGCCATTTATTTAACCAGTTACAAGCAGCAGCTCTTCAACCTGAAAATAAAAATCAGAATCAGATCTGTAGCAGAACCTGAAGGTGACGACTGAAGCAAACCTCACCATAGATCTTCAGGAATGCTTCATTGGATCTTGGCCTGGATGAC
>NW_015158157.1:0-1181 GCF_000732505.1 Cyprinodon variegatus
ATTCCAGAGTTGAAAATGTATTACATATAATCCATTAATCTAGCGGTCATATTTGAGGGCAATCCTTTGGCAATGATAAATATTAACTGTCCTACAACATTAACTGTCCTATTTTATTCTTGCTATATGACATCACGGACAGTGACATACAACAAGTCTTCAGAAGAGGAAGAAGATCAGCGTGTGAATATTTTTAGATTAAATGCTTTATGTGAAAAAAAAATGCACTTCTTCTTTTGATTGTTTGAAACCTTGAGAATCATTCAGATAAATCTAGGAGATCTGATTTGTGTTGATAAAGAGCAGCAGATTAAAAGTTCAATTGTATTCATGTCACAACTGGTAAGATTGCATTTTGCTGTTTAAAACCTGCTCGTTTCCAGTTTAACCTCTGAAGTGTGTTTCTATGAACTGAAGAGGAAGTGATTGATGAGAATGTGGTGAAAAGCAGCAGCAGAGCTCTGGAGGTTTTAACCCACGATGAACAGAGAAATATATGTAGTTAACACATTGATGGGTGACAAGAATAGACGCATTACCTCAGTTTATTTGAAAGCTAGTTCAAACCTGCAGCTACAATATAACATGAAAAAAAACAGTTCATTGTTATAACTCTAACCTTACATGCAATCAAAATTCTTGCTTGCATAATGATAATCCATCTTGTCCTATTGATGCTTCAGCTATTCTAGGCCGAACCAAAACAGGTTGACTAATCTGTTAAAAGTTGGATATATAAATATATATATGAAGAAAACAAGAGCTGCTGAGTCCACAGCTAAAGTAAAATAAGAGTGGCAGCGCAGGAGGATGTCAACAGCTGCCGTTGTCACATCTGCTTTTTCAGAATCCATGATTGTGAAAAAAGAGCAAGAATGTAAAACTGTAAAATGACGCCGTTTCTCAAGATGCCGCTGCTTTTTCATTGGTTACCATTAATGGCTCAAACCACGGTTTAGTGGTCGACACTAGGTGTTGTTTTACTCAATCAGCTTGGAAGGTTCTGCTAAACAGTCCTCATGTTTTGCAGCTAGATAGAGTTGTGTTGCAATCTAAAAATAATCAATGACTAAAGAATGCATCTTGAGACTTCAACAAGGAGGTTTGAGAGCAAACAGATTTTAGCCAATTAACTTCCTCCAAAATTCTGATAGCCCAGGGTGCAGACCAGGAAGCAGAGT
>NW_015158158.1:0-1181 GCF_000732505.1 Cyprinodon variegatus
TCCTCTGGAAATCTTCAATAATTGTTGTTGATTGCAGATGTGTCTAGTAGTTCCCATTGATTTAGCTTGTAAAGCGGGGAGAATGGCGCTAGGCTTACTGCACCGTGACGTCACTGCTGGAAGATGGCAGGAGGGAGGGGTTACTATATTTGGACAAAAATGGCCGCTCCCAAACTCAGTGATCACCACGAAAATGATTGTTTTTAGTTTTTTACTGATTAACGCTAAATGCACTAAATCACCGCAAACGTATCAGCTGTAGGTATAGATAATGATCGATTGGTTATTCCTTGCTGACTGGACTTTTCCTTTAACAAGCACTACATGAATAATAGAAAATAACGCTAACATAAGGAAAGTTCTTAAGAGGATTAAACATAGCTTTTTAAAAAGGTGTTTAAGTTCAGGCCTAGAAGGATGTTCAATAATTTGCTTTGCTCCGTTACTGCAGCACAGACACCGGCTGGTCACCGCCACCTCTCCCCCGCTCTGGTAGATGGACTGCTCTTATCTACTGCTGTCATCCTATGATCTCTCTGCTGTTATTTAACTCAGGAGCGAGGCACAGCAGGCCACCTCTGCCCTGTCCTGAAGGGGCACTTGCCAAAATCTCCCTGCGCACCTTTCTGACCTCCAGAAGGCCACCTTTCCTTGCATCTGTCGTCTTTCCTTGAAGCGGAATAGTTTTTGGAAGTACAACTGAAAGCATCGGCCAGACGCAGCTCCTGGTGGAGATGGTGATACTCTCCAGAGCAGCTCTATCTCTGTAAATTCCAGCAAACACAGGGATGTCTACGACTCGATGACGTGGTGGAGCCCATCGTCGCCGTGAATCCAATAGGTTTTGCAGGTTTCCCATTCGGTGTGAACGCACCGTGGCTCTTTAACTTTTCTTATCATTTACACAACATTGCTTGGATGTGCTAAGTAGCTTAGCCGCTGTACTTCCTTATTAACCCTTGCATGGTATCAGACCTCTGTTATTGTACAGTAGTAGCCATTCAAAATTTCCCCACATTTCTTGATGGGTCCTTGGCTGGTCCCATACATTTCCTTTTTAAACATCTAAAATATTCTTTCTGTCATGATTTGTGGACATTAAGATCTAAAGAGAAGCGCCATCTCCTGGTCAGACCCTGTAATTCAGTGAAAGGGGCGGAGTCAGAGAGAAAAATAAGCAA
>NW_015158159.1:0-1181 GCF_000732505.1 Cyprinodon variegatus
TGCGCCTTTTAGTACGGTGCGCCTTATGGTCGTGAAAATACGGTACTAGTAAACAATCACATTAATCAAAGCACTTCAGAGATGCAGTAATCTGTAAAAACAATTAGGATTTTTGCTAAAAAAAATCCACCTTATGAGACAACCACAAAGTGCATAAATGAGGACGCTCTGAGAGACGGATGTTAGGGAACATTAGAGACCAATCAGCTTCACAGCAAACAGGTCAGAGAGGAAGATGTAAAAGTTTGAAATGGGGTCAGATTATAAAACGTCTCCCAGAGCTCTGTCCACCAGCTTACAAGCAGCACACTTTATGGAGCAGGAAAACCAGCACACTGTTATCATGGAGTGGGGAGGCTTTTAAATCAGAAACTAACCATCAGAGTTGATTGGAAGAGGGACGGAACCAATGATCACAAACGCAGAGCTATGATAGGGGTCTTCTGATCAAAGCCCACTCTAAGTCCAGACCCAAACCCAACTGAGAATCAGTTTTAAAAATGGATTTTCAAAGATACTCTCCATCCAACAACACAGTTTCTAAGCCATTTTGGAAAAATAAAGATTTCACTAACCCTTTTATATCTGGACATTTAGAGGAAGCTGTAATTACAGCTGATGTTACAGAAAGGGAATACAGGGGTTGATGATTTAATTTGCACAGAAACAATTTTTACTTGCCCAGTATAATGTTGGATAAATATAGTTCCTAATATTCATTTTCGTATATATATCAATGAAAAATGTTTGTTTTTAAATGTTTTTTGTAATTCAGTAAGTTTCCAGGTTCCTGGTGTTTCTCTGCATGCGTCAGATAATGAACTCCAGCCTACATTACCGTGTTAACATGCTTTTCAATCCTTCCTGCACATTCTTTTCAAACTAAACTTTGCTTTAAACTGTTGTGTGCTTGGAAAAATATAAATTGTAATGTTAAAAATAAAAAAAACTTGACTGGTTAAAAACTTACACTACTACTACTCACCAATTTAACATGTTTAGCTCTATGACATTTAAATGCACCTCTCCAATGTCTAAGAGAAAATCATTTAATGAACATTTTTTAATGTATGACCTGCATCACTGTACAGAAGACTGCCATATGATGGAAATATTTACACTGTGCGCTTACAATTATCATTATTTTCCTAATCCCTGACTGATCATTTTTAATCTAGCGT
>NW_015158160.1:0-1181 GCF_000732505.1 Cyprinodon variegatus
CTGAGCATTAAAACTTCAATCTGAAAAACTCAAACGGAGAAAAGACAATTAGGAGAAATTTATTGATACAATTACTTTGTCTTTGGCGCTCAGACCTCAGCAGAAAACATAGAGTGTAATTTTAATAGATATGCATGAACAGGAGCAAAGAACAGGGCTGTCTCCCCACCCCCCCCAGGCCTGAAACTGGTGGAGTGGAGATAGATGGAGTTGGTCAGTCTGTAGACTGCTGGTTGGAGACACGGTCTGCTGAGCTTTATGGGGAGATCCAGTGGACTGCGTGAGCTGATACTAGAACTTCATTCAGGGACCTGGAAGATGGAAGTCCAGCTGGATAACACAGGTTGAGAGAACCTGTCCATGATGAGCAAGCATGAGCGACAGTGGAGAGGAAAAACTCCCCGTTGGGAAGAAACCTCTGCAGAACCAGGCTCAACATGGCGGTCTTCTGCCAGACCAGTTAGGATGAGACAGGGAACGCAGTAAGAGTCCAGAAGGAAAGACACTCTAATGGAGCTTTAGCTACGAAGGTGGAGGAGGAGCTGGAGGTGGGTTGAAACAGTGTCATCTGAATAAAGTCACAGCGCATCCGCCGCCTGCGCACAGGAGCAGACAGGTGCGTATCAGAGGCCTTTTAAGATGAACTTTGGATGCCGATTGGCTTTCGTGGAGGTGTGGTTCAAAGCTGATTGGCTGTGCTGCAGGTGGATGAAGGAAAGCAATTAGTTTCTTCAGTTGAACTTCCACCTAGGCTCCATATTTAATTTTATGCTGTTTCAAAATTATTCATAATTTTAAAATACACCAGAAAGTGTATTGGTATAAATGAAAAAGAAAACAAAACAAAAAGAAAAATAAATAAAAAAAATTGAACATCTCATTGTACATCTCATACTGCCTCAGTCAGTATGTGACATTTTAAATGTTTCTGTAGGCCAGCTTGAAATGGTTTCTCCTCAGGTGACATAACATCAGCAGATGCTTAGGTTTCTTGGAGAGTGGCAAATCAAACGAGACCTAAGTGAGGATAAATCCTTCACCATAACCCTTTTACCATAATCATATCTGTGAAACATGGAGGAGGCACTGTTATGCTCTGGGGGTGCTTTGCTTCGTCTGGCACAGGGTGTCTGAATCTCTGCAGGGTCCAATGAAATCTCCAGACTATCAAAGGATTCTAG
>NW_015158161.1:0-1181 GCF_000732505.1 Cyprinodon variegatus
GGCGTGAAACCTGTTTTTCTTCAAATTTTCAGTCGAAGTCTGCTCTCTCCTCAATGTTACAGACTGCAGCTTTAATATAGCTGCATGAAGTGAAATTTCTTTTCAATTAGGTTTAATAAAAATTCAAATTCTTATGAGGTCAATATACATTCATAATTTAGGAATTTTACATATTTTTTCACTTTATTTAAGTTAAAAAGACCATTTTCTATAAAATCTGAATTATAACTCAAGAAAAACTGATAAATTCAGCTGTAAAAGTTAGAGTATTTTTAAATTTGTTTTGGAAAAAAAAAAACATTTAGTAGATGAAAACTGGGATCCTGCGTCAATACCACTGAAGCTATCACCTTGTTTTTTAATAATTGGTAAAACCTAATTTGTAAAGAAAAAAAATTAAATAGATCCAAAGGACCTATCAGTAACTATGTCTGTCCCAGCGCATATCATCAGTAGAATTTCTTTTAAGTATTATGTCTTTAGTACAGGGGCCATAGCAAGTGCCAGGACATGATTTACAGGGGCACTGGCCCCCGTTGTCCCCTGTCTACAGCCGCCCATGCTATAGAATATTTTAGAAATGCAGCTGACATGCTTGCAAAGATTTAAAATAAATAAATAAATACAAAAGAGACACAGACTGAGCGACATGAAGTTCAAAATTAAATGTTGGCAACTTTTGATTTATACAGATAAAAATAGATATGGCTTCTCTTGGATCTATTGAGGCATATTAAGTTACACTACTGTTTAAGGTCTTAAAGAGAATTTAATAATAATGTGTAGATAAAGATATAAAAAAATCAGTTGGACCTATGAGGCATATCTTGTACATTTAATTTTAATTTTCATGTACTTTGAGAACTTTATTAAATTGTGTAGTTACCAGATAATATAAAAACTTGCATATCAGAATATTCGATTTATCTTATCTTTATTTTTCCTTAAAATAACAGTTATCCTAAAATTGAAAATAAGGCATGAGGCAAGCTGCATTAAGAAAGTGCTCAAACTTTATGTTGATTTGTATGCAGAGACAAACGGGACCATAAGTATAAAAATAGGTTTCAGAACTAGTCATATTCTCCGGTTTGCAGAGCAGGCACCATCGGTTTACATGCTTGCAGTAAAAGCGTGTTCTCCTCACCAGTCTGACATCACAATATGACATCACAACATGT
>NW_015158162.1:0-1181 GCF_000732505.1 Cyprinodon variegatus
TGTGTGTGTGTGTGTAGTAGTGTTGGTGGGTGGGGTGGTGGGGGAGATAGATAGCAGGAAGCCAGTTAGCTCATCTCACTAACCTCCTTTGTGTCTGGAGCTTGCTGCTGAAGCTGAGGATGATAGTTTTTGTGCCTCATTTTGGGAGGCGCTGTCACATTAATCCTGCCCCTGACTAATATAACCCAGAAGCACATGTTTCTACTTCAGGGTGGCTCAGATGGCCCTGGAACTCTGAAGGCATAAGGCTGTAAGACAAACAGCATCTGGCGGGGTGGTAGAGGGTGGGGGGGACTTGGTAAAACGTAGTTGGGCAAAGGTAAAAGTCATTCAGGCAGCTGTGCTTACTCAGCTGACTCTGTGTATATGTGAAGAGAAAGAAAGATGCAGCAAGAATATAAAGTGTGCTTAGACGGGCAGTTTTATTTGGGGGAAATCACTCCATGGCTTTCACAAGAGGACTGAGAAGGCATCTCCTCCTGTTCCATCTGAGTAATGCTGCCTTTTTCCTTTTTTTTTTTGCTTTGCTTGTCATGCTTTCGGGGCTGCAGTTTAAAAGTGCTGCCAGCCTTGGTCTGACAAAAATGCATCTCTATGCAGCGAGCTGCTGCATTGTTGTCTGCCTTCATCCTTCTGAGTATCTCCACTATCTCCATCCCCTTCCAGCTGTCTGTTACCCAAATGGGAAACATCTGAAAACTTGAAGGGAGATAGGATACGCAGACATCCAGTCAACAAGTTATTCATGTTCTCCCAGACTTGCCTCTGTATCCATGAAGAATCTTTTAACCCGATGAAATACAAACAAAACATAAAAAATGAGTACACACCCAAGTCATGAGGGAGCAAAATATGCTTCATAACTCTTCAAATGTTATTTTTGACACTCTCAAGATAAAAATCATTTTTTTTATTATACCATTCTGATTCTTAGTGTTTACTTTAGATCAACCCAATGGCAGCTTAAGTCAATGGAGTTCAGCCTGTTCCTTTATAAACTGTCTCCATACTTTAAGAATAATTTCCTTCGGATTGTCAACATTTAATCAATTCCCAGAATTGAAATACTTTAAACATTTTAATATGTCGTCCCATCCATCCATCCATCCATCCATCCATCCATCCATCCATCCATCCATCCATCCATCCATCCATCCATCCATCCATCCATCCATCCATCC
>NW_015158163.1:0-1181 GCF_000732505.1 Cyprinodon variegatus
AAGACCTGTCTTTGACTTTTGAAAATTGCGATTAAACTGGTTGATGAGACTAATTTGCATTGTTTTGCCCGAGTAAAAATATAGATTGGGTAAATTAGGTCGGTTTAGCCAAAAGATTGGTTGAACACAACTTCCAACCTGATTAAAAACAAAAAACGTGGAAAAACTATCATGTTTGAATAAAAATGACTAACACCTTTCATTTTTCTCATCATTACCCAATTTGCACAAACACTTTCACTGTCTGCTTGAGTTTATTTCACTGAAATAGCAGAAAAATTGTGAACCTTAAATGATTGTTCTAAAAAATTTTACAAAAGATTTTATTATACACACCAACCATTAACAATTTCAAGGGAACTTGAAGGGGAAAAAAGAAAAACAGTAGCAAAAAATATTTATTTTTATTTTTATTACAAACTGTAGTTCTGCTGTCTACCAGTAGGTGGTGACATGTTCACATGGAGCCTCATGAACTGTGGGGATCGTTGAAGCAATTTGGCCAAACGGTTCAATGCCTTCATCTTACCATCACTAAGAAATACTAATCTATTTATTAGTTTTAGCTCTGCAAGTTTGTAGACAGGAAGTTTCTACAAATTCCATCTGGATTATGGAGGATTAAGGTGGAAAAACCTGTAATTAAAAGCTTAAATTATAACTGAGCTTATTAATCTAGCTAATATGAGTCAACATGGGGGGGTGAGGTTACTTGAGTACCCAAATGCAGAGATACAGTTCCTGTAAGTTTAATGAAGAAAATTCCAAAAATCTAAATACAAAATACTAGAACCAAACATCAGCAAATGTAAGGGATAAACTCACGTGGGGGGGGGGCAGAGATGAGGAAGCAACAAACAACAACCAGGAACCAGCACTATGTGACTGCAGAGGTGGAGTATATAAGGGGAACAGAACAAAGGATGGACTAATGAGCTGAATATGGAGCAGGTGTGGGTGGAACTAACTAGAAGGAAGCCAAGGGGAAAGGAAACAAGCACCAGGGGGCAGCAGAGAGCAACTAAAGACTGCCGAATATAATAGAAAATAAACCAATGAACAACAAAACAGAATAACTGAGCACTGAGAGTCCCAAAAGGGGGGAACCATAACAATATGTTGAGTTATAAAGAGTTTTTAATCTCCCCAGATGTCACCTAAAACTATTGAGTTTATTCTAT
>NW_015158164.1:0-1181 GCF_000732505.1 Cyprinodon variegatus
TATATATATATATATATATATATATATATATATATATATATATATATATATATATATATATATATGTGTGTGTGTATTTTTTCTATATCAAACCCAGTGAATTTCAATCTACTTTGACCCCTGAGCAGGAAGTGTTTTCTTTGGGATGGAAACCTTATATGTCTAAAACCATTTTTTTATTGTACATTTTGTTAGCTCGTCTGTCTGCTATATTAACCAATGTGATGTTTTGAACTAGATCTGCTATTTTTAAAACTTTGGTCAGACTCTTTTTTATAAAGAAGGTGATTAACTCATAAAAATGGTTATTTTAATTCTATAAAGTTTTCTGCCCATCAGCAATGATGAACTGCACGTCAACATTCTATACCCAGCTATTGCAGTATCTAGGCAAGAGCCGTCAGTGGTGTTGTGCTGATGCCATTTTTTGGCCCCGATACGGATACCTGGCTCTGCAGTATCGGCGGATACCGATACCATACTGATACCATCTGTTTGAAATTTATGTGTCTATATATGCAGAACTGCATACTACTTGGATGTAAAATAATTGCTATCAGGGCTTTGTCAAGCTGCTGCCTCTCTTTGGGAAGCAGGAAATAGACTAATCACCACAACGTGAATTCAGTAGAACTTTTTATTGCCTGTCTGGAATGGATGACAATAGTTGAATAAGCTTTCGGTGCTCTATATGTCGGTACTCGCCGTTACCAATACCACCGTTTTAGTGCTGGATCGGGGTCCTGTCCGGTATCAGTGCAACACTAGCTGTCAGTCTGGTAAAGAATCTGGTTGTTATTCGAAATTGTAAAGGTGAACTGTTTTATGAAGTGCAACATAAAACTGACTAAAACTAGACTAAAACCTTTTTGAGTTTTAGTCGACTAAAATAGTTATGACTAAAATGTGACTAAAACTAATAATAGTTTTCGTCCTGAAGACTTAGACTAAATCTAAGATGGCTGTCAAAAACAAAACAGGCTGCAGGGTGTCCGATTAAAAGGGATCTAGGACAACTTTAAAAGAAGTTCTGGTTAAATAGCATGTTTGTTTTAAATCTTTCTTTCATAATTGACCATGTTATAAGGAGGATAATGCCTTTGATGTGTCCATTATTAGAATTAAAGGACTTAGTGGAAGAAACTGTCCTCTGCATCACTTCAGACCATTCATGTCTCCGT
>NW_015158165.1:0-1180 GCF_000732505.1 Cyprinodon variegatus
ATGTGTGAGCTTCCAACCATTAAAATATGTTACTCTTTCTGTTTGCTCTCAGACTGATCTGGAATAAGTTCACGCAGAGGCTTGAGTGCCTCATATTTCTTTAAAAATGATTTGCAACAAGCTGTGAATTCCTCCCTGCACTACAGGAACTTGAATACCTCATTTTTGGGATGTGCAGTTCATCTCTTTATTGAGAGACTATTAGGGGATTTGTGTGAGGAATCTGTGTCATGTAGGACACAAGCCGACGAATGTGGCTTGGTTTTAACACTGGTAACCCAATAATGCAGCTGTAGCTCAGATTTCTACTGTGCAAAATGCAGCTCAGTTGATGGAAACATTTCTAACCATAAACCAAGTTTAAGTCTTATGCAGCTGTGCTGGATGCTTGATAATAAATGTTCAAAATCAGAAAGGATAACTTTCACTGCTGATCTATAATTTTGGATTAGATCTGTAATAAACTTGGGGTTATATTTAGAGAAGGACATGTTGGTTAAGAACTACATGCAAGGCAAATTTTAGGTAATTCTGATTGTCATTCACGCTTATTTGTTACATACAAATAAGCGTGACCTACTATTTTATTTTTTTTTATTGTTTTTTCCAACTGAGGGCTGATCAGTGGTGCAGTGGGTAGCACTGCTGCTTTGCAGCAAGAAGGTTCTGGGTTCAATTCCCGGCCCGGGGTCTTTCTGCATGGAGTTTGCATGTTCTTCCTGAGCGTGCATGGGTTTTCTCCAGGTACTCCGGTTTCCTCCCACAGTCCAAAAACATGACTGTTAGGTTAATTGGCTTCTCTAAACTCCCCTTAGGTGTTAGTGTGTCTCAGTGTTGCTCTGTGATAGACTGGTGACCTGTCCAGGGTTTATCCTGCCTGTAGACAGCTGGAGATAGGCAGCAGCACCCCTCCTGACCCCACTTGGGATTAAGCGTGTAAAGAAGATGGATGGATGTTTCTTCTAACTGATATGCTTGATTATTTTCTTTTCATAGTGGCAAGATTTCCTAACCTGACAACAGCCAGATGCATGTCTCGCTCCGCCTAGCTCCACTCACATACATCTGGGAACCCGCTCATTGAAAGTGATTTCCCCAACCGAATTTATGGTCTGTCCAATCAGGACGCAGGGCGGGTGTGTCCTGGAGTGGAGAAGCGACCGTGAGATTCCAACAACAA
>NW_015158166.1:0-1180 GCF_000732505.1 Cyprinodon variegatus
TGTCATCTGGTCTGCAGAGAAGGTGATTGGCTGCAATCTTCCATCTCTCCAGGATCTGTGCGCCTCCAGGACTCTGAGGCATGCAGTAAAGATTGTGGCTGATCCCTCGCACCCCAGCCAAAAAATATTTCAGACAATTCTCTCTGGCAGGAGGCTGCAGTCCACCAGGACCAAAACCTCATGCTACAAGCAGAGTTTTTTTCCCATCCGATACCAGCCTTATCAACAAGGCCCAGACATCCCAATGACACTGCCACTACCTCTCTCCCACCCCTATTCAGTACCTACAAGCTACACCAACGTAGCATCTCCAGACATTCTGTGCTACATTAACGCACAGTCTGCAGTGTGTATAGTATATAGCTAAGTAGTATATATTGTATATAGTATATTGTATGTTTTATATGGTATATCTATTTTCTTTCTGCAACATCAACACCAAGTAAAATTCCTGGCAAGCAAACATACTTGGTAATAAACTTGATTCTGATTCAATTAGTATAAATAACTGAAAAAAACATCTATCATTATGTATTACTACTTTGTGTTGGTCTATTATGTAAAATTAAAATATTACACAGTGAGGGTTGGGGTTGTAATTTGACAAGATGTGAATGTACCTTTGCAAAGCACTGCTTGTATAAATATTGAAACTTGTAAAGAAAATTAAATAAACTTATGCTCTTATTTAATGTCAAACCGATAAAACACATGGAATATTATGAAAAAAGAGACATAGACATTACAAACCCTCACAGAATAGAGTTGTTTTCAGATCAAAAAGTAGAAATCTAAAGGGAAAAAGAAAAGGAATTGTGTCTAATAGAAAAAATGTCTAGAAACAACACAGGGCGTTCATAACGTACAACTATAAATCCTCTAAGCTGATATTAGAACAGGTTCAAAGTTGAATTAATTTATTTTCTGAAACATCTGCAGGTTTTGCAGCATTAACAGCAACTGAACATAATAGATAAAAATACATAAAAATCTTTGTATTTGACACCATAAAAAACAGACATATTGAGAGACTGTCTGCTCACTGAAATCTCCTCTTAAAGGAATAGTACACCCAAAACATGATAAGCCATCATTTTCTACTCACCCCCATGCTGAACAACACTCTGGAGTACTTTTTTGATATCTCAAATGCATCTGGAGATCTGGGAGGCTTCTTGCT
>NW_015158167.1:0-1180 GCF_000732505.1 Cyprinodon variegatus
ATTCCTACTGACAGCGCACCGCCGGTATGTGGGGGTCTGAGCTGCTCCGACAGAAATAATATTGGAAGGCAGGATGGTAATCTGGATGAACTGACTGCACAGATTAAGTTTTCAGGTGGATTTTCCCACTTAAAGCATATAAAAACTACTTTATTCCCACTGATCACAGCAAATATGTTGACGCACGTCATACCCATACCCTTTTACTAGGGTTGTCAAAAGTATCGATACTCAAAAAAGTATCGATACTGAAATGTTGTATCCGGATACAATACTCGTTTTCAAAAGTATCGATACAGTGCTTTCTGAACACTGTGTGATTGAATAATTTTTTTTGTAACAGGTGCTGAGAATTATTTTTGTTTCTTAACCGGTTTGGCTAATGTCATTATGTGTGCAAAGCATAGCCAAGTAAGGAAAACGTAATTTTAATTTTGTAAGTTTTTATCAAGCTTGCTTAATACTGTACACAGCAAACAACCTCAAAATATTGTTCTTTTTGTTTATTGTATTTATTTATTTATTTTTTGTATTTTAATTATTAATCAAAATATTTCTGTTGAAATTTGGAGTTTTTATCCTTGTGGTATTGAAAATGGTATCGAGTATCGAATATTTTCCTTAGTATCGGTATCGAGTTGAAAAGTTTAGTATCGTGACAACCCTAGCAGACACGTTTTTGCTGCTCCTGCTGCGTTTGGTGTGAACGAGCATTATAGCGTTCACACCAAACGCCTACATATTTCAAGTCATAGGAAAGCGACTGTTCCAACCATTGCATTTCCGAGTTCTGCCGAGTAGTCCACAACTTTACACCAGTGAATAAAGTGAATTTGATTGGTTGTTTATTAAGAGGGTGGGATTGTTGCGGAGCAAGGGTCGCAAGCAAGTTTGATCGTAGCCTGCTCCTCGGAAACATCTTGCTAACCAGTTAGCTTAGTGCTAGTAAGTTGCCAATGGGAATAACATTGGGACCAGGTAGAACTAAATTGGTGACTTAGAAACAACACTGTCAACGCACGCTATGGACAGCAGAAACATGCAAGAGGAGTTTTGTGTCGGAGGTCGTGGATGAGTCTCCTCCATAATACATTTTTTATTTAGAGGAGGAAAGTGGGGACGACGTTGTTGTGGAAGAGGAGGCCAGGGCAGCAGAAGCTTGGTTTGGTGTAGAAGGCTT
>NW_015158168.1:0-1180 GCF_000732505.1 Cyprinodon variegatus
GTGTTGGATACAGTTCAAATGAACTGCAAAAGTCTGCATGTAAGGAAGAGGATTAGGGCCACTGAAAAAATAGGAAAAGTTAACAGATTTTTGCATTTTTTTCCAGTATAATATGAGAGAAAAATCTCAGAATTCTGACTTTAATCTCAGAATTCTGACTTTTTTTCTCTGAATTCTGAAAAATAAGTCTGAATTCTGAGATTAAAGTAAAAAATCTGAGAGAAAAGTCAAAATTCTGAAAAAAGTAAGAATTCTGAGATTAAAGTCAGAATTCTAAGATTAAAGTCAGAATTCTGAGAAAAAAAAGTCAGAATTCTAAGATTAAAGTCAGAATTCTAAGATTAAAGTCAGAATTCTGAGAAAAAAGTCTGAATTCTCAGGAAAAAACTCAGAATTCTGAGATTAAAATCAGAATTCTGAGAGAAAAGTCAAAATTCTGAGATTAAAGTCCGAATTCTGAGGAAAAAAAGTCAGAATTCTGAGATTAAAGTCAGAAAGCTGAGAGAAAATTCAAAATTCTAAAAGAAAAGTCATACTTCTGAGATTAAAGTCAGAATTCTGAGGGGAAAAAAAAGTCTGAAATCTGAGAGAAAACTCAAATTTCTGAGATTAAAGTCAGAAGTCTGAGGAAAAAAATTCAGACATCTGAGAGAAAAGTCAAAGTTCTGAGATTAAAGTCAAAATTCTGAGGGAAAAAAAGTCAGAAATCTGAGAGAAAAGTCAAAATTGTGAGATTAAAGTCTGACTTCTGAGGAAAAAAGTCAGAATTCTGAGATTAAAGTCCAAATTCTGAGAAAAAAGTCAAAATTCTGAGATTAAAGTCAGAATTCTGCGGAAAAAAGTCAGAAATCTGAGAGAAAAGTCAAAGTTCTGAGATTAAAGTCAGAATTTTGAGACAAAAGTCAAAATTCTGAGATTAAAGTCAGAATATTGAGAAAAACATCAGAATCCTGAGATTAAAGTCAATATTCTGAGGGGAAAAAAGTCAGAATTCTGAGAATAAAGTCAGGATTCTGACTTTTTTTCCTATATCAATCTTTTTTTTTTTTTTTACAGTGTCCTGTCTGGCAAGGTGGCAATAAGAATAATTGTCTTGATGCCAAAAGGAGCCCAACAGATTTTACTTTCACAAGTGTAGCGGTATCGCAATTGCCATACTGCTCCACTTGTTTCATGTATA
>NW_015158169.1:0-1180 GCF_000732505.1 Cyprinodon variegatus
AGTAACAATTTTAACAGGTGAAAATTAAATCTTTTATTGTAGAATTGCAATTCTCCTCCATTTATGCAAAGCATAATATTCCAATCAACAGTGGGAGGAGTTACCATCAGGCGCCTGCTGAAAAAGCTGTCCTCCTGCATCCTAAACAAGGAATTTCGTTTTGAATTTTGATTCTGTTAAAGAGCTTGGCTCCCTCCCTACATGTTGTCTTGATGTTTAGGTTTTACGGAAGATGCAAGTACAGAAAAAATGACAGAAATAGGTTTTCAATAACAAACAGAGAGACTTAGGAATGCAGGGAATAACAGCAATGAGAATAAAGGTAGCGAAAGGCAGAGGAATAAAGCATTAGATACAGAACATAAATAAATAATCGGTATTGAGCAGCAAAACAGAAGAATCCAGGAGTGAAAGAACAAAACTAGGAATTATCTGCAGGTAGGGTAGAGTGGAGAAAGGCAGGGCGATCAGGTGAGAATGAGGAGAGAGCTGAGAGCAAATGAACAAGAGAGGAACAGAGACAAACACAGGGAAGAAATCTAGCTGTAAATAATATTATAAAATATACAGAGAAGGCAAGAATAAACTAAAGCCCCATTTACACAACTCCTTTAGAAACGGTGCTAAGATCAGTCCAAGCATGGTGACCGAGATTATTGCCGAGTGTAAATGGCACGCACAACTGAACCGGACCACGTCAGACAGAACCAAACTGTTCTAATCTGGTACTACTTCATCAGTAGGTCTCAGCGCGGTTCAGTTAAGGTTCGGTTCTCAGACAACAAAGAACGCATGAGCAGACCGCATCATCTCCTTACAGTTAGCCTCCATAATCATAAAATCTCAATCATAAAAATACTAGCTTCCCTCCCATGCCACATGATTTCCAGTCATGATTCTGCTTAGCGGTGTGATGAACATCAACTCCTGTCGTTGTTTCCTGCATCTAAGCCCTGATTAGAATATTTTTTATCGTATCCATTTCCCTAAAGCCGACTCTGTCAAGTAAAATCACCAAAAGGGTGCTTTCTTTGCCCGACTCTCCGCAAACAACGAAATATCCAGGGTTTATACAGAAACAACAACTCTAATTTAATGCTTTTTAATGCTCTTAGAAATAATGTTAATGCCATCAACAAGTACCCATGACTCATCCATCCATCCATCCATCCATCCATCC
>NW_015158170.1:0-1180 GCF_000732505.1 Cyprinodon variegatus
GCCTCTGCATCAGGAAGTCTAGTGACTAAGCAGACTGTGGTTCCTTCCTGCACCAGCTGGAGGTTAAAGCTTGGAAGGATCTTACAGGAATGAAAGAACAGCTAATGGCTAATTTACTCTGCAACTTAACATTTCACCCTTTGACAATTAAAAAAGAGAATTATTATCAAAAACAGAAAATTTTGTAAGCTTTGCATAATTGGGGTTAAATTATTTTTTTTTTCTGGGAATTTTAATATGCAAGCATTCATGCCCAATAGCAGCTTTGTGTTAAAAGCAACAAATTAATTCTTTCCAGCTTTTAATTTGTAAAATGTTGGGTTTATGGCCATAGTGAAGCTCACACATTATTATTTTTCTAAGCTTCTTATCTCGGGAACTAGTTGGTATTCCTAAAAGCTCTTACATGGTGCTGACTCCAGTGTTTTATCTTCACACTTTCATTTTAGCAACATTCTTTTAGTTTGTGCTGCTTTCTGGAACATCTTTGTCTTTGTGTTGTCAACAACAGTGTTGCTGCTGTTTGATGTTCTGGATCATGAATAAAAATGTGCTGTGCTGCAGAGTCCTTTCTGATTGCACCCGTCTTTTCTCTTTCATATCTAACCTCAAACCCATTTTTCACAGTAATTTTTGATCATCTTATCATTGTCCTTGTTGTCATTTAGCTGACATATAAATATGTCAAAGTTTCTGGGGTTTTCCTTTTATTGCATCATGGTGTTATGATGCCCATGTTCACTGTTTAAAAAAATTATGTTAGCTCTCCGGATTTATTAAATTAAGTTAGCTTTTGTTTTTAAGTAATTGTGTTCATGGTGACAAACTGGAAGAATATCATTAATATTATATCAAATGCAGGTTTGCTTAACTTTTGCCAGAAAAACAAAAACCAAAAAAAACATCCTATATAAAATATATGTCCTCAAAGATGCTAATTGATGCCAGTCTGTAAAAATTTATAGAGGTGCTGAGGTAAATTACCGATTGTTAACACTGTGAGGGTGGAAATCAGGGCTCCTTCTCTGTGCCAACACTGACTTTCTTGTGCTCCGCCTCTTATTGTCTATCTTTTCAGAAAGAATCAATTCTATTCAGTTTATTTCTATAGCTCCAATTCACATCATGTCATCTCAGGTCACTTTCCAGTTCACCAGATCATCCAGTCAGATTGATTCAA
>NW_015158171.1:0-1180 GCF_000732505.1 Cyprinodon variegatus
GGGGGGACCGCAGTAAATTGGAGAAAATTAACTGGAAGAGGGTAAAGAGAGGGGGGATTTCAGACCGAGAGGGTGAGGGAGCGGGAGGCTGATGAGAGGTTTAAAAAAAGGAAAGTGAAGATGATGCAGAGGGAGTATGAAGTAGGTCTCTGTCATTCTACTTAATGCCAGTCACTTTGCCTCAAACAGCAGCTAAAGGACTGCTGCTGAAAAGGGGTTTAGATATGAAGCGTGACAAAAAAAAAGCATACAGATGCAGCACAGCTTGAAAGATGCTGACACATTGACAAATTCTTAAAAAGCAATTGGGAGGCAGCTTGATGATCTCTTTTAAATTGTTTGACTGAGAAAGGTGTCATAATGTATTTTGTAATAATATTTTGGGTACTGCTGCATTTATCCTGCAGGTTTTCAGTGAAAATGCAGCTTCAATGATGTGGTGAAGCCTCATTTCACAACGCAGATAAAGGGGCTGTCTCGCTTTCATGTTCAGCAATGGATTTTGATTAAAAAAATGTCTAAACTGCTAGAATTATTTTTTAAATCTTTCTCTTTTTAAATAGAGTAGCTTTGCGCTGCAAAGAATGCAAAATTTAAATCAGTAGAGCTGATGGGGATTAAGTGTTTCATTCAAGGACATTTGGGGAGGACAAATTTCTTCTCTTTTTTCCAATATTTCCATTACAGTGGTGGATCCTAGTCACATGCAGAATTCATAAAGCCACATACTTCATCTTTACTGGACTAACAATTCATAGTATGTAGGCACTAGAGAAATACAGGTATCAGAGGGAAAGCTAAAATCACACTTTTTATTACTTTTCTTTTAAATGTTTGTATACAAAGACCTTTATATCATTGCATACTTTTGTTTAATACTTTATTTACTCTGACATTGAAAAATAAAAAAACTTTTGCAAAAATGTTCTTGAGTTGTACTCTTTGTTGAGTTGTACAACTTGATGATGGCAGTATTATGCTGTTGGAATGCTTTCCTTTAGCAGAGAAAGAAAAAGTGGTCAAGTAGAGAATTGTTGAAGCTAAATTCTGACTGTTAGGTGCTGCTAAAATGTGAGACTCTTTTCACTGTGCATCCATCCATCCATCCATCCATCCATCCATCCATCCATCCATCCATCCATCCATCCATCCATCCATCCATCCATCCATCCATCCATCC
>NW_015158172.1:0-1179 GCF_000732505.1 Cyprinodon variegatus
TTTTTAATTATATATTGGTATGTAGTAAAGCATTTAGGTGGTCAGCAACGGATTTGAAAACTCACTCAGTACTGGCTGACCATCAACTGATTTCAAAACAACCTTACTTATTACCGGTACTTATTCTGGCTGCTTTGCGGGGCCTGGTCTCCCGTGGCCTGGTCGGAGCTCCCGCTGGGGGGCAGAGCACCCCTGGGGCTTCGGGTCCCCGGGGCCTATAGCCAATTCCACTTTAGGGGGGCTGGCTGCCGGCAGAGCCAGCGGTCTCGTCTCTGCGGCTCCTGGGGGCTACGGCATCGCTCCGGCTGGGGGATTTCCTCGGGTTTCTTCTCTTCCCTTGGTGGGGGGCGGATCTCCTGGGCGCCTTTGCTCTGGAGATCCCTTCGGGCATCTTGGGTTTTGGATCCACTGGCGCTTGTCTCGGTGTTTGGGGGGGGGTGGGTCTTTGGCTCTTCACAACCACTTTTAAGCTTTTTTCCTTTGGATAAACTTTACATGCACAAGCGCACTCTCAAAAAAAAAAAAACAGGTTCTTGGCTCCAGGTACTTAGAGATTCACTTCCATAAAGAAAGCCCACATTCACATCTTCAGCCACCACAGTATACATGTCAGATTAAATAATATTACTTATACTTCAGCGATAGTATCAAGGTGCCACTTTATTGTATCTCTTATACTATATCCGTTGGTTGTGCTGTTCTTTTTACATCTTTTTTGCTGGTGATGAAGCAGACAGAAGACATTTTTATTGCTGTCTTCCTTTTATCTCCTCTTTATTTAATCTTTTCTCCTTTTTCCTGTTTTACCTTTCCTGTTCTATTTACATTGCAGCATCCATAAAATCTGTAATACTCCCTGCATAATTATAATAAAGCTATTTATCTGCATACATCAAACAGAACATTATGGAGATAGCCATACTGCTCCACTTGTGACAATATACTATATACAATATATAGTATATAGCAATATACTATTTTCACACAGAGGTCTGGAAATACTATGTTTGTGTAGCTTCTAGGTCCTGAATGGGAGAGGGAGAGAAGCAGTATGAGCACATGGGGGTCTTTCGGCCATGCTGAGATCTTCCCTGCATGCCTCTGAGAGTCCCATACAGTGATATGAGGGATAATGGTAAACTGATTTTTGCTGTGCAGATAAGTTTGGATTTCTTTCCT
>NW_015158173.1:0-1179 GCF_000732505.1 Cyprinodon variegatus
TTCAAAGCAGAATTTGCTAAACTTCTTTTACTGAAACGAGGGGCTGTTCTGACCGTAAGGCCATCACAACTGCAAGCTGTAAGTATTATTTTGTCAGGGGGTAGCACGGTAAGGCAGGCAGGGGGAGGCATATCATCACCAGGTCGGATTCAGTCACTCCGTCCCCCGCTGGCTCCCTGCCCCATCCGCCGGGGTTCCCGGGCCAGCCTCGGAGCTGCCCGCTCAGATCGAGTGCCCGGTGTGTTTTGACTATGTGCTGCACTGTAGTTGACCAAAATCCAGGACGATTTTGAAATCCCCCCGTACATTTTTTTTAGGTATGAAAAGTAGGACATGTCTGGGAAAAAGATGTCTGGTCACCCTACCATATCAACAATTTTGATGTTTCAGTGAGTGAGTGCTCGTTGCTATAATGCGTCTTTGCTTAGCAGCTTCGCTTGTTGTAAACCAACCAATCAGCACACAGCTCATCTAAATATTCATGAGCATACGATAAAAAGAAGAAAACCTGTCGTTTCATTCATAACCATGCTTGCATTAGGGTGCATAGAACAGCAAATATGCCATTTTCAGCCTAACCAATGTTACACACCCTATTTAGAGACCTTAAGGACCAGCACCAAATACCCTATAGAATCATTCTATGACTAATTTTAGGATGCAGTTTGTGAGAACCTTGAATTGTAATTCAAGAAAGAAAAACATCAACAGTGAATAAGAAAGCTAAGCTGAGTCAAAAGGAATGAGTAACAAGTAGAAAGTACAATATTTGACTTTGATATGTAGTGGAGTGAAAGTTGTAAGCCCCCCCCCCCAAAAAAAATACCCAAGTGAAGTAAAGATACAAAAACACTTCACTGTCCACCACTTTATTGATCTCACATTGGAGAAATTGACCTCTGCATTTAACCCATTCTCTTGGAGAGCAGTGGGTTGCCATTAGGCGGCGCCCAGGGAGCAGTATGTGGTTAATAGTCTTGCTCAGGGAGCCAGTGTGGCAGTCTGTGGGAGTGGGGCTCAATCTCAGAACCTCAGGATTCCAAGGTCTATGCCTTGACCACTAGGCTGCCACTCCCCTTTTAACACCACTTGCATATTCATATCACCTTTTCTGTCTGCATACAAAATGAGTTTTGAAGCCTCTCATAACACCTGTGATGTCACATGAAAATAATATAA
>NW_015158174.1:0-1179 GCF_000732505.1 Cyprinodon variegatus
TTCTTTTCATCACCTCTTTTTCGACCTCATGTCCCTTCGTTGTCACACAAACTTGTCCCCACTTCTTCACCTTTTTGGCCGTATCTAGACCCACAGCTAGGGGTGTAAATAATAATCGTTTTGTATCGATGCATCGATCCAAAAGCCGACGATCCGATGCATCGACACGTCCGCAAGATAATCGATTGATGTTTTTTTCTTTTTTCCTCCGGTCTATTTTTATCCATTTGCTCCTGGGCGTAATTCTCCATCCCGTGCTGTGGTGGCGCTAAATCTATTTTGCCCTCCTACCTGGCTTCTTGATTATACCCTTACAGCAGTGTGTTGCAGTAAGCTATACACAGACATTTTTAAATTATGCTCAATATTGCAGCGTGGTCTGTGCTACACACTGTGGGTCTAGATACGGCCAAGGCGGCGAGGAAGTGGGGCGAGTTTAGTCAGACGACAGAGGGACATGAGGGCCAAAAAGAGCGGAGATCCAGGTGGAAAAAGGGTCCCAGCGTTCTCGTGCACCTCGCTCTTCTAGCGGGTCAAACTTCACGAGTTGTTTTCGGTCATAAAAACAAAACAAGCCAGCCTCCTGTCTGCGGCACTGTTTGCGGTCAGCTACAATTTGGGAGAGGTGCAGCGGAGCGTCTGTGGAGGGGGCGGGACGTCTGGAGGCGAGGTATTGCATTGCACTCATTGCACTGATTTTCTGCAGTATTTTTGCAGTATTTTTTGATGTAACTTTTTTACTTCTGTTATTTGCTGTTGTTTCTAAAAAAAAATGCATAACGATATTACAGCTTTCATTGATTTATTTCAAACTTGAAACTTTGTTTAGCCTGTAAGGTGTAAAAAAAATGATAATAATAAAAAAAAAATTAACTGATTAATCGATTAATCGAATCGAATCGAATCGTGGTGTATTCTTGAGTATCGAAAAATAATCGAATGGATGGGTCAGGAAATCGATACTGAATCGAATCGCCATGATGGATGTGATTTACCCCCCTACACCCAGCAAGTTCGTGACTGTCCCTCTTGCGTTGTGGCGTGGAATAACATAGCACAGGCGCTTTAATATTTACTATAAATTAAAAATATCTGCAACAAGCTCACTGCGACACACTGCTGTGAAAGTATAACGAGCCCTTTAGACTGGGTCAGTGTTATATGATAGCAAAGAATCTC
>NW_015158175.1:0-1179 GCF_000732505.1 Cyprinodon variegatus
AGCTTTCCGACAGTGAATGAGCTGCTGCTAAGCAGTGGAAAAGAACATTTCCATTCATAAAGTACAGCAATGATCAAATGTACTAAGTGTGGGAGAGACATGGTGCAAAAAGGCATTGATGTGGAAGTTTCAGAGCTTTGAATAAATACATAGATATGATGCAAAATGCAGTAAAAAACATTTAGTTGAGTTCTATTTTGAAGATTCACCATGTAGTGAAAGTATGATGTTATCAGTGTGATACAGACTCTCTATTTGTGACTTGATTTAGAGTTTTTAAACAGTTCAACAGTCTAATGGCAGTGGGGGAAAAGCTGTTACAGAACCTGCTGATCTGGCATGGAATTCTGTGAAGCCTCTTCCCAGAGGGAAGCATGGAAAACAGTCCATGATGGGGGTGTGAGGGGTCACTGATGCTACGAGCTCAGGACACAGTTGTCTTGCACTGTCCTCAGTGCCTCTCTGCCACCAGACTTATAGGCTTCCTAAGCTTTTAGCGATTTCCGAAGCTTCCGAGTCATCCAGGGTCATTGTTTTGCTTGGATGATGGTGTTTTTTGTGATGCTGATGTCCTCAATGCATTTGATGATGTAGCCTGACACTGTCATGGCATACAGTACTCATCTCAACTCTTGTTATCATCAGTTGCTGCAGCTTTAAACATGTTAAAGTCAGAGCATTCAAAACAGACCTGGAGCGTCTCAATGGCCCCCTCTGTCCACACCCTGACCTGCTTCACTGTTCGTTTAGCCCTGATGAGCTGCGGCCAATATGCAGGAATTAGCCTGTCAGATAGGTGATCTGACAACCCGAGTTGGGGGTGAGGGGCTGCTCTGAATGCATTTCTTATGTTTGAATAAGCCAGGTCTAGAGTGTTCTGTCCCCGAGTTGCAAAGTCCACATGTTGGTAAAAATGAGGTAGAACAGTCTTCAAATTAACCTGGTTAAAATCCCCAGCAATGATGGAAAACACCCTCTGTATGTGTAGATTGCAGCTCAGAGATAGCCTGGTATGGAATCCTCATGGCCTCTTTTGTATTAGCGCTAGGGGGGAATGTACAGCAGTGATGCTAACCACAGTGAACTCTCTAGGCAGATAGAAGGGTTTGTAGTTAACAGTCAGAAAATCGATGTCTGAAAGGAAGAACTGGTGACCGATCTAGCATTTTTACAACAGTT
>NW_015158176.1:0-1179 GCF_000732505.1 Cyprinodon variegatus
TTTTTTTTCTTTGTGATATTTCAGGTGTATGTTTCTTTTTTTCTGTTTTATGTCCTCACTTCAAAATATATTGTACTGGGTAAAAGATCCACCCATTTTAAATTTCATTTTATAAAAACCAAGGTAAATTTAATGTCTGCTTGCTACTGCCTGCTTTTAGTTAATTAAGTTGCAGTGATACATTTTTCAAAATCACATGGATTCACTATGGTAAGATTAAAAACAGAAGAAGAGAAAATAATAATGCTGATTAACACAGTCTACATTTTAACAATTAAGAAAAACAAACAAGCAAAACAACAAAAAAACATGGATCCACCCATCCGTCCATTTTCTTACACGCTTATCTCAAGTGGGGTCGCGAGGGGTGCTGGTGCCTATCTCCAGCTGTCTACGGGCGAGAGGCGGGGTACACCCTGGACAGGTCGCCAGTCCATCGCAGGGCAACACATGGATATCATTGATAAATCCCCGCTAAAGAAGGATTGGATAAATTTCACCACTTAGTGGGAAAGGATATCAGAATTTGTCTGTTCTTGTCAGAGTGAACAGAAGAGATCAAACTAACTCCACAGGGCGACCAACAGGAATCTAGCCCAGCAGGTGGCTCAGTTGGCAGATCAAGCCTTGCTGGCAAGATACGTTGGTAAAATAAAATCTGAAATATTTATTTCAGATTTCTATATATGCACAAAATGTGATGAAAAAAATTTATGTTGTATAAATATGTATCCATTGTAGAAAATAAGTAAGGATAAAGTTATTATTTATCAATACTAAATGATTTGCCTCTGGCTGCATAGATTTATAACTAGATGTTGTGCCAAGACTCAGGCAAGTATAAACCAGCCATCGTTGACTGATTTTATTTACCGGTACCCACTTTTTGTTGGATATGAGCAGAAATAGAACAGAGTATCCTTTTTTGCTATGGTTATTGACAAGAATGGAACATTACTCTAAATAAGAGGCATACAGTTTGAGAGAAAAACACGGAGCGACAAATTTTGCTTAGTTAAAGCTACAGTGTGTAATAATTACAGGGATATACAGTCAGAAATGTAATATATTATACATAAATATGTTATTTTATCATCATCTACGAGCTCAGCCTCTTAACCTTAATATTTGCGTTGCCTTAGAATTCGTTATTTATAATTACATAGGAGCGGGTCTCGC
>NW_015158177.1:0-1179 GCF_000732505.1 Cyprinodon variegatus
ATCCTTTCAGCGTTTCTTCTCAGTCAGATCCTCTTGGCATTTCATCTCAGCCAGACCCTCTTAGTGTCCTAGCTGAGACCCCTCTAGTGTTCCCTGTCCAGGGTCAGATCCCTCTAGGGTTCCCTCTCCAGGCTTCAACCCCTCTAGTGTTCCCTTTCCAGGGTCAGACCCCGCTAGTATTCTCTCTCCAGAGACCCCTGAACCTGCTCTGTGTTCAGGGACCCCTGAGCATGCTCTGTGCCATCCAGAGACCACTGAGCATGCTCTGTGCCATCCAGAGACCGATGAACATGCTCTATGCCGTCCAGAGACCCTCAAGCCTTATGTCGGCCTATGCTGTGAAACAGAGCACTATAAGTTTCCCTCCAAGGCCCCTCAGCGGGTGCTTCTCATGTCCTAGAACCCTCCAGAGTCATCCATTATTACTTGTAGTGACGCCTTTTTGTGGGCCCCAAGCAGTGCCGCTTCTTTGTGGGTCCCAAGCTGTGCTGCCTTTTCGTGGGTGTCAAGCTGTGTCACCTCTTCCTGGTTTCCTGCTGCAGAGATGCTGACTTCCAAGGTCCCTGCTGCAGAGACGTCATCCTCAGAGGTCCTCCTCCATCACCATCCTCACGGTCGTCCTCCAGAGGTCCTCCTCTGTGGCCCTACCAACAGCTGTCCTCCTCCGTCACCATCCTCATGGCAGTCCTTCAGGGGTCATCCTTCGCCACCGTCCTCAAGACCGGCTTCCAGAGACTTTACTTCCCCCACGGCCTCGCAGCCGGACTCCAGAGAATTTGCTTTGCCCTCAGCCTTGCGGCCACTCTCCAAAGACTGTGCTTTGCCTCTGGCCAAATGTCTTCTGGCCTTCAGAGAATAATTTTTGTCCTCATCCTCCTTTGGTGAGTTGTTTTGAGTTTGGACTCCGTTTTGTTTTTTGCCCTCCTCCTGCTCCCTCATCCAGCCAACCTGGGTGGGTTACTTTGTATGGACTTTTTAGGGCATCTGGTATCTGCACTTAAGAGGCTACTGTCATGATTCCGTGTGATGATTCTGCCATTTTTGGTTCTGTTTAAGTTTTCTTTTTCAGTTTTAAGTTTCAATTTGAATAACGTGTTCCTGTATTTTCTAGTTTTATTGGTTTAATTCCCATTTTGTGGTGTTTTCTTGATGTTTTTGATTCTTCTGTACACATCTGCT
>NW_015158178.1:0-1179 GCF_000732505.1 Cyprinodon variegatus
TAATTTCTACAGTATGTGTACCCACGTGACATACATAAAATAATAATAAATACTAAAATTCTCCTGACCATAACTCAAAATCCTGTCCACTGAATCAAGGGCGTAGGTTTGATTTCAACTTTGGTAGGGACACTGTTGGTCTGATGTCATTGGTCCTATGCAAAAAATATGCATGCTTGTTTTTTTATGCTTGACGTGAAAATCAGGGTGTATTTCGTTTAAAGAGAAAAGCAGCATTTCTTGCTACATTTATACACATTTTATAAGCACCACACACTAGATGCTGTTTATCAATAAATGTCACTTTATTGGCTCTGATGAATGAGGAAATAGGACTTTTTTCCACTTTGAAAATGTTTGCATTTGAAATTACCTAAGACGGTAGGTAAATCTCTGCCTATTTAACAGAACATAGTCTAAATATGTCTGCTATATGTGGATTTATACTTTTTTTTTTTTTTTCAAGATATAGAACTGTGCAGAGGTAAACAGAGGTAAAACCCACTCTTATATTTTAAATGTTCTCTTTGTATCATTAAAACAAAGCAAAATAATAGATTCAAGGGACACCAAATACATATCTTTACCTGAGCACTGGAAATAGAAGTGGAACTGACACTGAGCAATTAATATATTAACTTTCACTCTACAAGCTTTACATCTAAACTGTAGTTACTCTGTTTAACCCATTTCATGTATTTTATTTATGGCTGAAACAATTAATTGGATTAATCAATTATTGAAATAATGTCAACAAATTTAGTAATTGATCATTATGGAGTAACGAGAATCTAAAAGATGTCTTTAGCTCACAGAGCGACCAACTTAGAGTAAGAATTATACCAAAATTGTAAAAAAAAAAATTGATTAGCATTTTTCATTTTAGATAAAACATGTTTTCATCTGTCAATATTCCCCATTCCAGAACTCCTCTACTGCTGCAACAACACTTTATTGTAAATTATAAACAAAGTATTCACATCTAATTGTTTGCAGGGACAGGTAGGTCCGTCTAAAGTTTTGGTAGGGACTTGTCCCTATGGTCCCTATGCAAACCTACGCCTATGCACTGAATATATTTTTCTTTTTCCATCATATTCACCACAATCAGCAGAACCAAAAAGCTTTCAGCGTATGTTGAAAATGCCTCTCTCATAACCATAAGGGGAGAAACATACA
>NW_015158179.1:0-1179 GCF_000732505.1 Cyprinodon variegatus
CAGTACCACAAAAAAATGGCCATTAATGTACCTCCACTACGTTTTGCAGTGTGGACCAACTTAGTGGGGGTACATTTTCCCATGAGACTGGGTTGGCTTGATTCACTGCGGCTCAGAAAGCAGCAATGGCTAAAAGTAAAGAAGTGAGTTAACTTTATAGACTCTTCGTTAGAAACAAAATGAACTTTTAAAACAGGGGAGTCAAACTGGATTTTATATCAGTCCACCTGAGCAGTATCTGGTCTTTAAAGGTCTTGTTGCAGCTCCATTAATTCCCCTTTTTTTAAAGCACACTTTTCTTGTATCATCGTTTTACTTTCATTAATTTCAAACTTTCATTTACATTTCACACGCCGGTCCGGTTCGGACAGAAAACCTCAATGCATCATCTGACAGGACCAAGCTGCAGAAGATGAAAAATATAAACATCAGCCTGGTTCATCCAGTTATGGTTTAGTTATCTTTCAGCATAAAGTGGAAGAAAAGCACAATTTATTTCTGATATATTTCTTAAAATATGTCTTATTTATCTTATATCTGTGCTTAATTTTTCCCTGAGATTATTGGCGATATACAGTAGGTCTAAGAGAGTAATTTTATTTTACTTTAAAAATCAGACTTCAGAGATGGAGAGGACATTTGGGAAACAATATTTTTTCATTTTTGAATGTTAATGCTGTAAACAGCTAAATAAATCAGGACAAACCTGAGTGAAAACAAACTCATATACTGTTTAGATCATAAACTAAAATCCATGTAAACATTGAGCATTGTCAAAGTTTGAAAGTGAAAATATCTTTGTTTTGAAATTCATTCTTTGGAGCCTTATCTGACATCTTTAAACTAAATATAAATTTGATGGAAAAAAAAATAATAAATTAGGTAAGTTAAGGTTTAAATGAACATTTTAGAGGATTTTCATTTAAAAAAGTTCAAATCTAAAGGAAACAAAAGACAATAAAAGGTGTGTTGATTAGAACTGATGAGTGAAAATGTTTTACAAGCAAATCATTTTTAATAACAGAATATGATGAAAAAAATCATATTGTTTTATCTAACAATTATATTAGATAAATAAAAATATAACTGTAGTCGATTATTAAATAATTTACTGACCCTATAAATGGCTTAATGATGCTAACACAACCTGATATTAAAGACTATCAGGTTGTTGTGAAA
>NW_015158180.1:0-1179 GCF_000732505.1 Cyprinodon variegatus
ACGCGTCGTCCCCTTTGATTTTCAATTAATGGCCCATGTTCGTTAAAAACCGAAGGAGGCCAATAAATCACCCCTGGGGGACGCCAGAAATGATTGCAGTTGCTGAAAAGTTTAACGCAACAGTTTGTCTCACAGGAAATCCATTTAAATGATTTGATTTGAACTAATATTGTTCAGATTAAATTTTTCTGATTCCCTTACTGAGTTCTGGACTCTTAGAAAGAAACAATAGATGAAATAACACGAATTTTCATGAGGTATCCAACTTTAAAGGAAAATAACTCTTAATTAATAACACTCATTATTTATTGAAGGGAATGTAATTATTTTATATTTAAATGACTTTCAGACGTTTGTATTCTGAATATGACCCGAAATTTTTATTAAAACCGAAGGCGGCCAATGAATCACCCCTGGGGGACGCCAGAAATGATCGCAGCTGCTGATTTAAACAGTTTCTGTCACAGGAAATACGTTTTTTAATTGATTTGGTTTAAAAAAGAGAACTAATATTGTTCAGATTCAAATTTTCTGATTCCCAGAGTGAGTCCTGGACTCTTAGTGTTTTTAATTAAAAGTAATTTTCCTTTAAAGTCGGATACCTCATGAACACTCATGTTATTTCATCTATTGTTTCTTTCTATTTATTTATTGAACAGAATGTAATTATTCATATTTAAAGGACTTTAATCCTTTTTTATTCTGAATGACCGAATTTTTAATTAAAACTGAAGGAGGCCAATGAATCACCCCTGGGGGACGCCAGAAATGATTGCAGCTGCTGATTTAAACAGTTTCTGTCACAGGAAATCCGTTTTTTAATTGATTTGGTTTGAAAAAGAGAACTAATATTGTTCAGATTCAAATTTTCTGATTCCCTCAGTGAGTTCTGGACTCTTAGAAAGAAACAATAGATGAAATAACACAAATTTTCATGAGGTATCCAACTTTAAATAATAAAAAAACAGCCCTTCCTTCACATTCTGTTGTTACAACTCAAAAAGACGAAGCGAGACGGTTAATTTAATTTGGTTGAACTTTAGTGAAGAACGGTGAAGGAAAAAAACATCAACTAATACAACCTTTGTTACCTAAAAGTTACATTACCCTTCTGCTTTTTTTACTTCCTGCTCCCAGAGCATCTTGGGTAATAGAGTCCACCTCAATGCAACTCCAAAT
>NW_015158181.1:0-1179 GCF_000732505.1 Cyprinodon variegatus
CAGTAAGATGTGAATACTAGTACAAAGGCGTAACTCGGTCTGGTAAGGCTCAGTAAACGCCGGCCTAAAACAGGCTAATGCAACAGCCCTTGCTGTAACATAACCATAGCAGTAGGGCTGGGAATTATTAAGATTTTCACAATTCCGATTCCCTTATCCATTCTGTGAAACAATGTAATTCCTTATCGATTCTCTTATCGATTCTGTGAAAAAATAAACTTGGTAAGTGCACAATGACATTCGTCTACCTTCCATGCTGGTCGTAACTTTAGCTTCTGTCCGGAAGAATCAAAAACATGGCATAAAATGTATGCCATGTTGTGTGCACAGTTGTTTCTGCATGTTGGATGTATTTCCTCCCGCGGATGTAATTGCCACTTTACAATGATTGCAAAGCACCTTGTTGCCATCTTTCTCTTCCTTAAAATGAACCCAAAATTTCTATCGCTTTGAGCGCTTTTGTTTTGCTTTTCTAGACCTACGCCTCGTCACGTCGTACTTGCTTGCTAAATGCCGTGTGCGTAACTTGCATAAAAAACATGACGTAAGTCGTGCTGCCCAGTGCTAGGCTCTGTCGCTGCCTGGAATCATTAGGAGAATCGTTCGTTAAGTGAGCTGCTAAACAGTGCCATGGAATTGAAACACATGGAACCAGTTCTGAACGGGAACTGGTTTTCGATTCCCATCCCTACATAGCAGTCAGTTAACAACTGGCTTCTGTAAGAGCTTTTCTTTATATATATATATATATATATATATATATATATATATATATATATATATATATATATATATATATATATATATATATATCTTAGTATCACAGTTATCTGTTTGGTTTTAAGTTATTTCTATGAACTCCGTTAGCCCCGCCTTTGAAATTAGGCAATACCTGCTGCTTTCCAGACTAATATGCTATGAATCAGGCATTAATTAATCTGGCTAGCAAAATCAATGGTGTGTTTCCATCTGATTTGCATGCAAAGTCTAAATGGCCTGTACTTATATAGCGCTTTTTCAAATCAGGAGACTTGACGCAAGCGCTTTACACACATTTTATCTTACTGAACTACGGCTAAAAATTTTCTGAATACCAACATTAACTCAAGATTTTAAAATTTTAACTAATATCAGATAAATATTCTGGCACCTGTCGTTTTTACCAATGTTGTGCCATGT
>NW_015158182.1:0-1179 GCF_000732505.1 Cyprinodon variegatus
TCTTGTTCTATTGGATAAATGTCTCTTTTACCTCCTCAATCCAAAAACAACATTTTAAGAAATGGAGAAGTAAAAAACTTCCATGTTTTCAGGGTGAATATCAAGCCTGGACTCAGATTCTACAGGAAGTTGAAGGATGCACCGCAGGAGGTTTCTGTGAATGATTTCTCTCTGATGTTGTTCCTCTGATTGTTTGGGACATCCAAGTATCAAGGGAGTTGGTTTCCTGCCAAGTCTGCCTATGGAGCAACTTCCTCCAACGAAACAGAACAGCTTAAAGATGATCAGACTTTTTTACACCATTAAGCCTCAAGAAAGACGACAAAAGTGATGAAAATTTGCTCACAGATCAGATCAGAAGTGTTGAACCTGTGCTCAGAAAAAAGCAGCTGGAGAAACAAAAGCCACTACACTGCAAAAACCATCTAGAAATAGGCAAAAAAATTCTTAAATTAATGGTATTTGCCCTTAATTTGAGTAGGTAAATAAGATGATCTGCTAATGGAATGAGTGTTTTTACCACAAAAATAAGATAATTAGATAAAATGCACTGGAAATAAGAAAATGCAAGTTTTTTTCTTATTTTAAGTGTAAATTGTCTTGTTCCATTGGCAAAATGTCTGTTTTACCTCCTCAATCCAAGAACAAATGCACTGATTTAAAAAAAAAAATACTTATCTAGGTTTGATTTTTTTCAGTGAATTCCAGGGAGTTCAGGGATAATGAATGACAATTTTACCTCAATTCAAGAAAAAATGCACTTAATTTAAGCAAAAACAACTTATTAGATTTCCATTTTTTGCAGTGTAAAGATACAAGTAGTTTAAATAATCTTGAAATAAGTAAAATAATTCTTAATTTAAGTGTATTTCCCCTTAATTTGAGTAGGTAAATGAGATAGTTTGCCAATGAAATGAGTATTTTTACTCTTAAAATAAGATAATTAGATAAAATGCACTTTAAATAAGACAATGCAATTGTTTTTTTCCTATTTTAAATGTAAATTGTCTTGTTTTATTGGTAAAATGTATCTTTTACCTCAATTCACGAAAAAATGCACTTAATTTAAGCAAAAACAACTTATTTAGATTTCCATTTTTTGCAGCGTAAAGATACACGCTGCTAAAATAATCTAGAAATAAGTAAAAATTCCTTAAATTAAGTGTATTTACCCTTAAT
>NW_015158183.1:0-1178 GCF_000732505.1 Cyprinodon variegatus
TATTTAACAGTTGTGCTTTAATTTTTGATTGTGTATCATATGAAAAATTAATATATTAAAGACATGTCTAAGAACAATACCATTCCAAAGCAGAGTGTAAGGTACGGAAGAGGATAAGAGCCACTGAAAAAAAAAGTTAACTGATTTTTTTTTTTTTATTTCAGTTTAATATGGGAAAAAAAACGTTTTTTTCTCAGAATTCTGACTTTAATCTCAGAATTTTGACTTTTTTTCTCAGAATTCTGACTTTTTTCTCAGAATTCTAACTTTTTTTAAATCAGAATTCTAACTTTTTTTTAAATCAGAATTCTAACTTTTTTTAATCAGAATTCTGACTTTTTTAAAATCAGAATTCTAACTTTTTTATCAGAATTCTGAGATTTTTATCAGAATTCTAACTTTTTTTAATCAAAATTCTGAATTTTTTTTATCAGAATTCTGACTTTTTTTAAAATCAGAATTCTGACTTTTTTTTTAATCAGAATTCTGACTTTAACCTCAGAATTCTGACTTTAATCTTAGAATTCTGACTTTTTTCTCAGAATTCTAACTTTTTTTTTAATAAGAATTCTGACTTTAATCTCAGAATTCTGACTTTAATCTCAGAATTCTGACTGTAATCTCAGAATTCAGATTTTTATTTATTAGAATTCTGACTTTAATCTCAGAATTCTGACTTTTTTTAATCAGAATTCTGACTTTTTTCTCAGAATTCTGACTTTAATCTCAGAATTTTTATTTATTTTTTTATTAGAATTCTGACTTTAATCTCACAATTCTGACTTTTTTCTCAGAATTCTAACTTTTTAAAAAAATAAGAATTCTGACTTTAATCTCGGAAATCTGACTGTAATCTCAGAATTCTGATTTTTTTTAAATTAGAATTCTGACTTTAATCTCAGAATTCTGACTTTTTTTAATCAGAATTCTGACTTTAATCTCAGAATTCTAACTTTTTCTCATATTGTACTGAAATGATATTTAATAATCAGTTAACTTTTTTTTCCCCAGTGGCCCTAATCCTCCTCCGTAGTAAGGTGCTGCAACCACGAAGACATTTAATTGAGTCCAAATGAAATAGAAGCTTTGGCCACATGGTGGCAGTAGAGCTTCAGTTCTTTATGTGTTATGAAAGCAGATTTACAGGCAGTGTGTCATGCATACTGAGTGGATGAGTT
>NW_015158184.1:0-1178 GCF_000732505.1 Cyprinodon variegatus
CAGGCATGTGCCACTTGGGTACTTACCAAATATGCTCAAGGAATAGCAGTGATTGTCCCTGTCTTCTGCAAACACTTTCCGCAGGAGCCTTACCAGATTTATACTCTGTAGAATTCAAACTACACATCAGTCTGACTGATGGCAGGTTCCAATAGGGCCGCCATTAAATCAATTATTAATTATGCTGTCAGTAGACTCTAAAAGTGATCATTTTAAATCATATGACTATATTTTTTTTTACCAGAGGTGTGCATCATGTCAAGGAACAATTCATATACATTTGGTAAAGATTCAGGTCATGTGTTTTAGTTGCAATTTTGGGAAAAAATCTGCTGCTTGGTGAAGGTTTGTGCTCTTCAAATGCTTTTCTAGTTCATTTTGGGGTTTTTTGGGTAAATTTTTGACCTAATAGATAATATGTAATGCATAGTGCAAGAGCACCATTAGCGTTCAGGTATTTTATCTTTGTGCCATCCATGCTAATAACACATGATGATTCATAATTAGACCATTCACATTTGCAAAAAGAAAGACTTATTTTGTTTTAATTGTTCTGAATTGATGCTTCTTCAACAATTAAATGAATCAATCTTCATATATGTACATAGGTTCTCTATCTCAATGATAAAAAGTTTTAAGTTGACAAAAATCAAACCTTCTTTTTTAAGCAGGGGGTTCAAAACAGACTGACTTTTTACATTTGTGAAAAAGCTGAAAATGCTGAATGACTCCAATTATAAACATCATTTAAAGTAACTGCCTCACACAGCTTTTTTTTTATTTTATTTTAAACATTGACCATTGTATGATCCTTGAAAAGAATAATTTTCTTATCACCCTTCTGGGTAATTCTTCTATTTATAACAGCACAGATGACAGTATGTAAATAAACTGCATCTTGATATCAACTAGCCTTCTGTCACCTCTAATGATATTTTCATACATGAAATTGACATGGGACCTCCATTTATAGCATGTTTGTGAACCAAGAATTCATGGTTGTCTAGAATCCTTAAAGAGAAAGAGAGACAAGGAGGGAGAGAGGGGGAGGGAGAGAATTACAGGCATACAAATAGCCCAAATTAAAAATGGAGATTTAACTTATAACTGGAGCAGTTTGTAACATTTGAAGGACCAGAAATATCTCATCAACAGAAACAGATTATCTTGAAGCAAAA
>NW_015158185.1:0-1178 GCF_000732505.1 Cyprinodon variegatus
AATGTTTGTGCACGTTATGCATTCAAAAAACAGCTTTGATGTTTGATTGAAGCTAACATTTTCCAAATAGACATTCACAATGTTGCCAGATTTTAAAGAGATATTAAGCAAGTTTTTTATCTTTTAAATAGCCTTCTCATTTGACTCTTTACAACTAAAACATGGTAAGATGAGCAGACCGACACGTTAGTATTGCAGTGCCGATGTATCTATAAGCCTGTAGCCTTTGTTTTCCTGAAATTACTTTGGGTCAGAAAGTCCCACGCTGGTGGGCAGATGTGACACCACCTGTGTCCATGTTCAATAGGTCTGATCTAGCAAACACTCAAAGCTTTATATTCAATAAGGATTTGGTAGACACGCAGAGGCAACCTTCATATATCATAAATTTTTATTATACATTGTATCATTTTCAAAAACCAGTAAATCTTTCCACAGGGAACCAAGTTTATATTCGACGTGTGAAGAAAAAACCATTGCTCAGAAGCCCCCACTTTTAAACTTGACTTAAGTTAGAGGCTGCCCACATGGACAAAAAAAGAAAAAAAATAGATATACTGGTTTAAGGATTTAGTAATGCTTCAAATTCAATTAAATCAGACATTAATTGTCACAGAATCAGTTAGGTTTGTGGTACTACTTGTTTGAAATGAGCATTGGGCATTTGGCAATGCGTATGTCCCATAGCACTTAAGGGCTGGTTATACTCCTGCAGTAGTGTGTCACAGTGAGCTTTATGCAGACATTTTTGATTTATGCCAAGTATTGAAGCATGGACTGTGCTACACGCTGTGGGTCTAGATATGGCCGAGGCGGCGAGGAAGTGGGGGCGAGTTTGTCTGACAACGGAGGGACATGAGGATGAAAAATAGCGGGGATCCAGGTGAAAAAAGGTCCCAGAGTTCTCGCACACCTCGCTCTTCTAGCTGGTCCAACTTCACGAATTGTTTTCCGCAATTTCGGTCATAAAAACAAAACTAGCCGGCCTCTTGTCTGCGGCACTGTCTGCGGTCAGCTACAATTTAGGAGAGGAACAGCTGAGTGTCTGCGTAGGGGGCTTTTTGTTCACTGCGAAACCCACGCAGACCACCTAGTTTCGAGGTATAAATCAGCCTTTAGACTCAGCCTATACAGTGCAGTGACATAACCCAGCGCACACAGGTTAAATGCTACTTTAG
>NW_015158186.1:0-1178 GCF_000732505.1 Cyprinodon variegatus
TGACTTAGCTGGGCATGAGGCAATAAAATGGCCAGTCTCACCACAGTAGATGCACAATTTGCCCCTGAAACGTCTTAGTCTTTCCTCAGGGGTTAGCCTTGTGTGTCCAACCTGCATAGGTTCGGCTTCGGTCTCAACCGAGTGAGATACCTGGACAGGCATAGAGAGAGACTGGGTTTTTGGCCTCGGCTTGGAAACGGGTTCTGTGGATCCAGAAAAAACAGAAGCATTATTGAATGCAGGGGCTGACACAGAAAAACCTTGACTTTTTTGTCTAGAACTGTTTCTAGCACGAAGTCTGTTATCCAACCTAATTGTTAGGCGGATTAAATCCTTCAGACTAGCTGGTTCATCGAGAGTTGCAAGTTCATCTTTGATATTGTCATTCAAAGCCTGGAAATATGCACTTTTCAGAGCACATTGATTCCATCCGGAAGCTGCGGCTTTGACCCGGAAGTTAATGGAGAAATCCGCTACAGAGGAATTTCCCTGTCTTAGATTCAGCAGAGCTCGAGATTCAATTGTTTGATCAGAGTCTTGATTAAACACCTGGGAAAATTCAGAAACAAATTCAGAGAAAGTACATCTGAAGCTGTCCTCTGAGGCAAACCTTGCCTCCGCCCACTCCAGGGCTCGTCCGGTTAGTTGGGACAAAATAAAAGTTATTTTCTTCTTATCAGTTGGAAAACTGCCAGGAGAATTCTCAAAAATCAAATGACATTGGAACAAAAAGCCTTTACAGTCTTTCAGATTACCTGAAAACTTTTCAGGAAGACTAGGGCGGAACTCAGGAGATGACGTCACTGCCGGTGACCTTGGAGGGGGAAGTGGATCTGGAACTTGACGTGTCGTCGACGTGGCATTAGCACTGCTCATGTTGCTAGCAAAGTATTGGAGCATTTGGTCTTGGTAATTAACCATGGCATGTAACTCACGGAGGGTTTGAGTTTGTCCTTGAATCTGAGCGTCTTGCTCTTCTAGCCTCCTACGGAGGTGGCCTGCTGGGCTTAGTGTTTGGCCGCAGTGTTCTGTCATGATTGGTTCCTGAGTAAGCCCAATATGCAGAACACAAACGGAGGCTGATGAAAAAGTTTAACAAGGTTTATTGTTACACAAGCACATGAATATTGCAACTGGAACTGGTTCAGGCCTGGGGGCAGGTTCACTGGAGTCTGCAG
>NW_015158187.1:0-1177 GCF_000732505.1 Cyprinodon variegatus
AAACGTGAGGTATGAATGGGCCTTAAAACAGTCAGCGGTTCTTAAGATCAATTTAATCCAATCCAATCATATTTCTTTATTTCTTTCTTCAAAGCCCCTTCCTCTTCTCATATTTTAAGAAAATGTGCTTCTTGCAACTTTCAAGAAGCTATTTTCAAAGTATGCAGTTAGTGAATGAACTACAGTGAATGAATTAAACTAAGTTGAACTGGCCTCATAAACACTAGAAATGCTGACAGAGACTGATGGTCTGACATCCTCCTCCTTTCAGGGTGGAGCCTGCTGGAGAACGATGGTTGACACCAGGTCTGAGGAAATGTAAGTTAGTTTTTCATTGATTCCTGACAGCAGAGCAGCTCACATTAAACCATCTTCAAACTGTCCATCAATCATTCAGGATTCCTTATCAAAGTGTGATTGTGTTTGTTCTCTCCCACAGATTCATGTCAGATCACCATCGACCCAAACACAGTGAACAGAAACCTGAAACTGTCTGAATGCAACAGGAAGGTGACACTGATGCAGGAGCTTCAGTCCTATCCTGATCATCCAGACAGATTTGATAACTGGCCTCAACTGCTGTGTAGAACTGGTCTGACTGGTCGGCATTACTGGGAGGTTGAGTGGAGAGGAGGTGTTGATATATCAGTGAGTTACGGAAGAATCAGGAGGAAAGGAGAGAGCAGAGACTGTTGGTTTGGAAGAAGTGATCATTCATGGAATCTGAGCTGCTCTGATGGTGGTTACTCTGTCTGGCACAATAACAGAGAAACGTGTATCGCCCCTCACTCCTTCTATCCCTTTTCCACCTCCTCTAACAGAGTAGGAGTCTATGTGGACCATCCTGCTGGCATCCTGTCCTTCTACAGAGTCTCCTCTGACTCTCTGATCCACCTCCACACCTTCTACACCACATTCACTGAACCTCTGTATCCTGGGTTTGGGGTCTGGTGGTCCAGTTCTGGTTCCTCAGTGTTTTTGTGCTGAGTTAATACTTCCTTCACGTTCAAACATGTAATCTATTATTTTCTTTTTAAAACTCTTCTAAATGATTTCTTGGGAACTTCTTTCTCTCCCAGTCCTTTCATGATCAAAGCTGGGAATAATTCAAAATCCAAATACATTTTTTACTTGTTTCCAGTTAAAGCTCTAAACTGCATATCAGGATGTTTCTATT
>NW_015158188.1:0-1177 GCF_000732505.1 Cyprinodon variegatus
TACAATTCAAAAATATAAAACTATTTAAAAAGAATTGGAAAATGGTTAAATACAATAATTAATTGAAGAAAAGGGGAAAAAAAGGAAAAATAAAGGAAAAATGTGTGAGGAAACGTCAATGTGAATCTCAATTTTTTTTTTTATGTATTTAAAAGTTTTTCTGGTTCACATTTTTTTTTCTTCAAATGTCACAAAATGTTTTTTTTATGTCAATTTTCAACAACAATGAAACAAATTTCACGTACATATGTTAGAGTTTTAACATGACGTAGTTTTCCAAAGGTAATCAAGGCTGGGTAAAGTTTATAAACAGCTACGTTTGCAAACATTTTCTTTATACTGTTTTAAGACTTATCTGTGAAGATTCTCAGTCATTGAGGTCATGTTCAAGCTTTAAAAAGTTCCGTTTAGGCAACTGTGCATTAAGTTTTATATAAGACGTTTTGCCTCTCACCAAGGAAAGAGTTTTTTTAAGTTCACACTAACTTACAAGAGATATATATTTTATTGTATTGAAATGTGTCCAGTAGTGAGAGAAAAGTGAAAATAAATGCCGTCATCACTCTATTGTTTGTCGCCATGTCCTTTTAATGGCACAGCAAAATGAATAATGCCCCCTGTTGTAACACAAAGCGCAAACAGTTTGAATAAAGGTACAGCCTACCTCCATAGCAACAACATGTTTCCATAAATATGTAGACAACATGCAGCTGTACATTATGATGTCACAAGGTGATACTGAACCCATTCGAGGGTTTGGTAAATGCATGGAAGAAATCAAAGCACTGAGAAGCCAAAACTTTCTATAACTGAAAAAAAGAAATTAATAGTTTTGGACCTTAAGAAAAGCGTTTAGAAGTTAGCACACACCTTCATCTAATCCAGCTGGAAAAAAACAATCGGGCTCTAGTAGTGATGTTATGAGATGAGCCGAGGCTTCGAGGCGTGTTTCGAGTAATGGAGGGGGCGTTTCCCCAAAGCGCGTTTCGAGGCGTGATTCATTTAGAGGAGGGGCCAAAATTGATGACGTCCGAGGCCTCGCTACCGTGATACCACGTGACCGCTTCGGGAAGTGGTTCGGGATGTGCAAGAATTTTGACAGGCATCTAAACAGCCTCAGTGTTCAGTCAAGATGTGGGAGTTTGGAGGAGAGATGCTCTCAGCTGGATAAAGTTTG
>NW_015158189.1:0-1177 GCF_000732505.1 Cyprinodon variegatus
GAAAACTCCCAGGATAAATGTTGTAATTGTGGTGGCCAACACAGGGTAACATATGGTGGATGTGAAGTCAGGAAGAGGGATGTAGAAATACAGCAGTGTCATGATGGGTTTCAGATGCCTAGCCCACATGCAGAACACAACAGAGGCTGGGTAAAAAGTTTAACAGAGTTTATTGAATGTGCAACAACACAAGATAATGTACAGGATCTTGAACTGGTCCTGGCTGGTTCACTGAAGTCTGCAGAGATGATAGTTTGATTAGGATGGCTGGTTGATGAGCATGAGTCTTTAGATAATTCAGAATTCTACCTTGACTGAATCCGGGCTGCTCTTTGGGAGAGGAGGAACCGTTGGGTCCAGAGACTGTTTGTTCAGCAGAGTACACGAGCAGCTTCAGCATCTAGCTTCTGACTTTAATGGCAGACCTTGATCAGAGTTTCCAGGTCTTCACTAGAGCAGCAGGGGAATCCACATAGGAATCTTCAGGTTTGGCTCACCAGGGCAGATTGGCAGGTTAAGCTCATCCAGAGCTTCAGGCTAGAGACAAGTTTCCTGTGAGGCAAAACAGAAGAGAGTTAGAATCAAATCTCTCTCTAGAGACAACTTAGATTCTAAAGAGTTTCTGAGGCTCAGGTTCGCTAACCAAACTAGGTCAACACTGCGGGGTCGAAGCAAGGTCTGGCAGCTGATTATAAAGGGGAGGTCTCCTGATGAGTAGATGCGTCTCAGGTGTGCTGGAAGACTCCAGCTCCAGGAGACCCACGGCGCACTCTTCTGGAGGAAGGTGGTACAGCTCCGGATCCCAACAAGCAGGTTAAAACAGTTAACAACATAAGTTATGCAGAAGCAATGAAGAAAGTACAAGGACAAAAAGGAAGGGTGGATACGTTTTTGGGCATAAAAGATACCGTATTTTCATGACCATAAGGTGCACTGTACTAAAAGGCGCAGTCTCAGATATGTGTGCCATTACTGTATTTAACACACACATAAGGCGCACCGGACTATAGGGCGCGTTTTTTATATACAGGTGCATGTCCTCTGCTACGTTGAAATACCTCTACTGCGTATTTAAAAATAGAGCGGGAGCAAAACTGAGTATGACTGTGCTTTATTCATGTATTTATTACAAAGTATTAATCAAACCTGGCAGCTGGCCGTGAGACAGACACATCGC
>NW_015158190.1:0-1177 GCF_000732505.1 Cyprinodon variegatus
GTTATGTTATGAAATACTGACAAAGAATAAACTAAAGGGACCAGAAAAGTGACCAAAATAAATATAACAAATAAATAAATGCCCCCCCACCGCCGCCCCCGTTTCCTGCTTTAACCTGAGTTATTACTTAGTTAATTAGTTTCTGGCCCCTCAGCATTTTTATCTCAATTGTTAGAACTACGTGGGAAACTGCCCAGAACTGAAAATATATATATTTATTTTCCCGAAATTCCCGACGATTCCTCGGAGGAGAGCAGCGTCGGGGATTACACAGCTCGTACTCCTGCGGGTGTGAGCGGCTGAGATGATAAAAAAAAAGTTGGTTGTGTTACCAGACTTCGTTTTCACTGGTTCCCTACACATTTTCCAGATGACTGTGGTTTGTTTTTGGTCCGACTTGCCATGACCGAAATACTGCCAGACTGCCGAACTACAAAAACCTTTCTTTGAAAGAATTTCCTCTGCCTCTCCTTGCTGCACAGCTTCATGTGCTCTGTGTTGTGGTTTGAGAGGGCGGGGCTTTGTGACGGCGTGCCTGGGTCCACGATTGCAATTGGTTAGGAGGAAGTAGTGACTAGCATAAACCTACATGCTAGGCTACAATGAGAAGGAAGGAAAACTGCGTTTCTTTATCGAAGTTTTATCGACACTCTTTTTTTCTATTGCGCCACACGTCTATCGATCGATATATATCGTTATTGAATTATCGCCCAGCCCTACTTGAGCGCATCTAGCAATCTTAACCAACCATAAAAACACAATCTTTTCAATATGGTTTAACATAAATACTGCTCTCCGCATCAACATCTGCCATGGTTGTTGTTTTTTTTGCCGCTTCTGCCTAGCAAGACGCAGAATATTGACCTTTGTCGGGTATTGATGGCCGTTCACACGCAGGTCGCATTTGAAAAGATCAGATTAGTATCGGATTCAGGACCACATAGCCAAGTGGCCTGGATCACCTTGGAAAAAATGGGATCTGTGTTGTTCAGACTGTCATGAAGAGATCAGATCCAGGTCGCATATGGGCAAAAAAATCGGATTTGTGTCACTTCAGGCTGCTGTGTGAAGATAGCCTTACACAGTGTGAAACGAAGAAAGATTTTTTAAGGAACGTGTTGAAAGGACTAGACACCGCTCTCAGCGTCCTGTTTTGAAGCAGTAGATTCATGCAGTC
>NW_015158191.1:0-1177 GCF_000732505.1 Cyprinodon variegatus
CATTCTGCTATTTTGTGCCCTGTGCTGCCTTTCGGCAAAACCGGCCATGCTTGTATGGAGCATTCTGATACAGATCTGTTCTCAGATCCATTTCTCTTTCTTGGTCCATTTTGGGTTATGTTCCAGGGACCTGACTCGGTGGGACCCCAAACCATGGCTCATGAGTGTTGAATCAGGTGGTTTCTCTGAGGAATATTCTGGAGAACTGTCTACTTGGTGGGTCTTGAATAGGATTTTGGTAACCTGATCCCTTTCTTTTATGTTGGAGCATATTCTTTTGTAACAAATGAGTTGCGATTTAAGGATGCCTTTGAATGTGTGTTTTAGGGTGGAATCTGGTTCTGTGGGGAGGTGTGCTGTGTAGCTTACCAGTGTTGTTGAAATGTGTCCCTTTGAATGTAATAGTTTCTAGAAAGGTCACCTCTGTGTAATATGGGTTTGACTTTGACTGAGGGGTGATGGTTGTTAAAAGTGTGGATAAAGGAGTCTAATTACTCCAGAAGCACTTCCATATTGCTTCCAGTCACCTGTCTGTTTTAATGCTGGTGCAGAGGCTTTCCACACCCATTGTGAACAGAATGCTAAATGTATGTAAATGGTGTATTTCTACCATTTTCAGGAAGTTATTAGCATCTTTAATTTAGCTAGGGTGTCTTTTGGACAGCTGGTTAAAGTACAGGTTGACTAGTAGCGCAGAGCCATAAGATTTGCTCCCACAGTCAGGAAGTAATCTGCCTTTTGGGATGTGGTGAGGCTGTCTCACTCGCAAATAAATAAACATATTGGATCCACAAAAAAACAAATCAAAAATAAAAACAGGCCCCTTATATGACAACTGACAGAGACACAGAATTGTCTCCGTCAGTTGGAAAGTTTGATCATATATGTTATGGCCATTTGTTTGTTTTCTGTTTGACCTTTCTGTTGTCTGTAGTTTGTGGATTGTGTGATTGTCTGTTGTCCATTTATGAAAATTTAGCTATGTTTCTCTTCGGAAAATAGAGGTGAGCAAACAGTTAAAGGAATAGTACACCCAAAACATGATTAGCCTTCATTTTCTACTCACCCCCATGCTGAACAACACCCTGGAGTACTTTTTTGATATCTCAAATGCATCTGGAGATCTGGGAGGCTTCTTGCTGCCTGCTGACATTCAAATAATGGAGGTCTATGGTGA
>NW_015158192.1:0-1177 GCF_000732505.1 Cyprinodon variegatus
CTGTTAGCTTGGTCAGTTAGCCACATTAAGCTACACTACTTTTAAATTCATGTTAACAACAACCGTTCATTTTCTACAAGTAGAATAACTGTTTTATTCGTCTAAAATCTCTATGCAAGTAATTTTTTACGATGCTCCATTTGTCCTCCTCTGACCTCAGACCTTAAAAGAATAAAAATAAGCGAGACTTCTTGTGTCATCTTGTTAAACGGCAGAGCTCAGTCTTTCGCAGGACTTTCCTTCCAGACTGACAATGATTGTTTTCTACGTTCGGCTACTTTAGATCGCAAATAATAGCAAATATTGGAAATAATACGTCGAGACTCCAAAATAGATTTGATGCTTAAGAAACGGGTGCGATACAGTTTGTCCGAGTGGTGTTGCCATATGTTGACGTCATAAGAAGGGGCGGGGTCCCAAGCAGATCTGGTATCTACAACGTCCACAACGCCTGGCACGCCTCGGACTCTATCCCAGACACCGTGCAGGACGCTAGTTTGTAGCTTTGAGCAACAGTCTGTTGGTTTGCACCCGAAGCCAAAACACGCAGCGCCACGGCTGGTCTGTGGTGAACACTCACGGGTGAACTGTGTGTCGTCCGGCGTTGGATGAGGGGTTGTAGACGGCGAACGAGCTCATCAAACCCACACACGGACACCATCAATCGTAGCTACTTCCTTATTGTCGTGGGTTGTGGAGTGGAATAACTTAGCGCAGACCACGCATCAAAAATTGGGCATAAATCAAAAATATCTGAGTCATTCCTGTGACAAGCTAACTGCGACACATTGCTGCGGGAGAATAACCAGTTCATTACAAGGAATTTGACTTGGTGTTGATGAACTGCAGCGGCGCTTTCGGTGCGCGGGGCTCGTTACGCTGCGTCATTACGCATGACCAGGATACTGATTTGCTGCAACTTGTCTCTCCTACACCTTTACTGCTATAATCTGCACCTTTTTATGGTCATTATTCTCAGCATGTGTGATTACTGTTACTCGGTTGCGCCTCAGAGCGCGTCTTTACGCACGCTGAAGGCTGACTCCAAAGTTGTTCCATGTGAATAAATTCTATAAGCACTGACTACTGATGTTCTCCATCCTGGAGAGAAATATCAGCTGTGCTGCTGCCATCAACACCTTTGTTTCTAGATGTTGGAGCTTGCCCTGTTTTCCAG
>NW_015158193.1:0-1177 GCF_000732505.1 Cyprinodon variegatus
GGGGAGGAACAGTGGACGATCAGGAGACGAGACAAACACAAAATCCTCTTTCCACCGGCCGCCAGGATCCAAAACATGAACCAAGGAATCAAAATAACAGAGAGGCTAACAGAAAGACAAATAATGATCTTGCACTGAATGCTCAGGCTGAACTGAATATAAACCAAAGGAAACAGGTGAGAGGAATAAATGATAATTGAGGCAGGGAGGGAAAACGACAGGTGAGAGAAATAACCAATTAAGGGGGAGCAAACAGGCCAGATCATGACAGATGACTGTCCGGACATTCTTTTTCAGAACAGAACAGAATCCATAGTCCTATAATTTCAAGTCATTGCCTGAATCACTAAAACAGGTCCAAGCTATTACCCTACAATGTTTGGAGAGAACATAGCCAAGCCTGTATATTTTATTTGGATGAATAGGTTTCCATCTTTTAACCCTACTCTTTAAACTTTTTAAGAGCTCTAATTATTGTTATCACATAAAGAACTCACTAGCACATTTTATCAGAACTCCAGACGGCCTCAGCAGAAAGCTGCTCATGCAAAGCCTGGTTTTGCTAAAGGTTTCTTCCTGTTAAAAGGGAGTTTTTCCTCTCTACTGCCGCTGCATCCATGCTTGGTGTGAGTAATTGCTGCAAAATCAACAAAATCAAAGCATGCAAGAGCTCATTTCACCTCTGTTTAAAAGTTTACTGTGTCCGAACGTACTCCCTAACCCCTAAATCCCTCAATAACTATATAGAGCAGGGACTATAAAGTGGACTTTATAGCGAACTCAGTTACCTTACCATTCAGACAGATGATCACTACTTTTTGTTCCCCGTTGGTCACGTAACTCCTCCTCCCCGAGCAGTGCCTGCACCATCTTTGTTATTAGTTATAGGCTGTCGTTACCCATTACATTACTGGTTACTCTTAGCTTCGGTTTGATATTTATAAGTATTTATTTCATGTGCGCCATCCAATGCAGGTTATTGGCGCCATCCACCTCTACTGAAAATTAGTGTCATTGGATGAGTCATAAAACGCAAACACTCATCGGCTAGCTAAAGGAAATCATCAGAAGCAAGCAGGTGTTCTTCAAACTGCAAATGTGAATTGTCTATGCCATGCTACAATATTGGATTCAGAAAAAGATGTCGAAATGTCTGAAAGGTCGGACATAGGCGAGA
>NW_015158194.1:0-1177 GCF_000732505.1 Cyprinodon variegatus
ATATCAAAAAAGTACTCCAGAGTGTTGTTCAGCATGGGGGTGAGTAGAAAATGAAGGCTAATCATGTTTTGGGTGTACTATTCCTTTAAATTAAACAAACATATTAGTTTTAGGTATTAGTAATGATCCATTTGTCATTCCTTGATGACCGGACTTTTCCTTTAATAGTAGTGAAAAAAAACACAGTAAACATGATGAACTTCATTATTTAAAGTGAACCAAAATTTAGCACGAAACTTTTAGCCTCCTTGACTAAGTTCCGATTTTGTAGAATTACATTTACATATCAACAAATGGTGCCTGAAAATTACATGTAGGATGTTTTTCTCTCTGTCTGATATTCAATTAAACTAAGCCTTGTATTTTATTAGGTTTAAATCGTAACAATAAGGAATTTATCGGTACTTGCTTTAAAGTAAGTGTTTACTAAAATGTGTATTAGTACTTAGGACTTATAAATAGATGGTGTGTTTGCTTGGTTTCAGGAGCTTGTAGAAAGATTTTTCACTTCCTCAGCAGCTCTTCTTTAGATATCTGCAGGTCCGTAGTTTTGTTCAGTCTACTTTTCCTGGGTTTCCCACTCTACCAGAGGGCACAGCCCTTGATGTGTTCTTTAGACCACTACGAACTCTTAAAGGTTGCATATCTTATATTTATGATCACATTAATCTTCTCAATCCTGAATACCTACACTTTATTAAAGGGTTGTGGGAGGAGAACTTGGGGATGGCGTTTTCACAAGAACTTTGGACAGAGATATTGGGGCGAATACATAAATCTGTGGTTAGACACTGATTAGACACTCTCATCCAATGTAAAGTGGTATATCGTAGTAATTATACTAAAACTAGATTGGATAAAATGTATGATGGAATAACTGCAGCTTGTGATAGATGCCAGCAGTCTACAGCGGACCTTGTACATCTGTTTTGGAACTGCCCCTCATTATTAAGTTACAGGTCAGACATTTTTGCCACTTTGTGAAAAGTACTGGGTGAAAAAATTGAACTGTCTCCTTGAACCCCAGTGGGCCTCAGCAGATGGCCGCTCACACTGAGCCTGGTTCTGCTGGAGGTTTCTTACTGTTCAAGGGGAGTTTTTCCTCTCCACTGTCGCTACAAGCATGCTTAGTGTGAGGGATTGCTGAAGAGTCAATGAGTCGATGCAATCAGCTGGT
>NW_015158195.1:0-1177 GCF_000732505.1 Cyprinodon variegatus
TTTTTAACCATTATTATAAAATATGAATTTTAATTACGTATATCACATTGAGATGACAAACCCAGGGGATTTAACTTCACTTTGAGGCTCTTCCCGTGCCTATGTTAAAACTGTTCCACCTTAGCTTATAGCACACTGAAATGCTTTCTTCCTTTTGCAACAAACTACTCATGAGTCTGTTATTTCAAAAATAAAAATAGCCAAAAAAAACAAAGAGCAGGTCTACTCATGAACGACTCAAGCAACAGACACTAACAAACCCTTAAGAGAGCTTTGATTTCTTTTGTTACTTTCTGTATCATTAATAGTTTACAATAGAATAGGAAAAAAATCCCTTTATTTTATTGTTTTTGTTTTTTTTAGGCTACTAGCTAATGTGCAGTGCCAGAGGAGCAGTCTGGGGTTAAGGGTCTGGCTCAAGGACCCTGAGTGGCAACCTATGGGGCTCCAACTCAGAACATCATGATTCAAATCTCTATGCGCTAACCACTTTGTCAAAACATTTATTTATTGGGAATAAAATAATAAGTGCTGAAAACATGTTAGTTGAAAACAAGCAAAAATGAAAATCTATTCAATTTTAAATTAGGGTTTAAAAGGATTAAAAACATTCTAAAAGATTTTAGTCTAAACATGTTTTTTTAATAATGTCTGTTGGTTTGCCAATGGGGGTCCCCCTTAAACAGCATTAGCTGTTTGACGGGGTGTTTCAGGTAAGGTTTAGGAGAAACAAAGATAAATGTAAAAATCATGACTTTCCACTGTGGTTCCCTATGCTAGAAACATTTACAAAAAGCTTCAGGCTTCATAGTGATTGGTTCTTTGGTAGATTTAATTCAAATTGCTTATTTTTTAAATATAGCATGGATGAGGTTAGGATGACCCTTTGTGTTATGAACAAGGGCTGTAAAGAGGCCCAGTGGGTAGTGCTGCTGCCTTGCACCAAGAAGTTTCAGAGTTCTATTCCCATTCAATGAGTCTTTCTGCATGAAGTTTGCACGTTCTCCCTGTGCATGTGTGGGTCCTCTCCAGGTACTCCGGCTTCCTCACACAGTAACAAAAACATGACTGTTAGGTTAATTTTCTCTAAATTCTCCTTAGGTGTGAGTGTGTGTGTGAATGGTTATTTGTCCTGTTTGTCTCTATGTTGCCCTGTGATAGACTGGCGACCTGTCCT
>NW_015158196.1:0-1177 GCF_000732505.1 Cyprinodon variegatus
TTCCTGTTAAAAGGGAGTTTTTCCTCTCCACTGTCGCTACAAGTATGCTTGGTGTAAGGGATTGCCTTGAAGTTGATGCAATCAACTGATTTTGAAGTGCTTTGAGTGCCTTGTGTTGTGAATTAGCGCTAAATAAATAAACTGAATGAAGATTCAGGGTGAAAAGTTTCGTATAAATTATGATTCAAAGGAGGATCATTTCAATTCAATTTTATATATATAGCTCCAACGCATGTCCTCACAAGGCACTTTACGAGACAATTCAACCAGATAATCCAGTCAGATTGGTTTAAAGTTTTCTATCTAAGGAAAACCAGCAGATTGCATTGACTCATTGACTCAACGACATCCATCATAAGGATAAAACTGGAACAGAGCTCAGCTTACCGTCGGGCAGGGTTCTTAACCCTGGTTCTCAGGACCCACTGAACTACATGTTTTCAGTGTTTTTTCTGCCTCCACACACCTGGGGCCCATTTCACAAAGCAGATTTAACAAACTCAGTATCAAATGCTGAACTAAGAGTAGGTCCAGTCACCATGACAACAAGCATCAGGAAGTGCTAGATAGATCTAAAGAGACACATCTATAATCTTGAAATATAGTTATATATAATCACACGCCTATTCATTTGTAATACTTCAAAATCTATAAGCAAATTTATATCTAAAAACAATAGCCTGTACTGTATGCAAGCTGAAAACCTTGAAAAAATGGTCTTGCACAGCAGATTGACGTTCACTACAGCAAATGTTAACTATTTTTTGCCACATACAATATGGTGGTGACGTTGGCGTACGAACCTGCGCCCAACAAGGCATCTACATATAAATATATCTGTTGCCAGGGTCTATTTAAAGCAAAAGTCTGGTCAGCAAGGAATAATCAATGAATCATTATCTATACCGGAAAAAAATATGTTTGTGGTGATTTAATGAATTTATCATTTATCAGTAAAAAAGATAAAGAGAATAATTTTCGTTGCGATCACTGAGCCGGGAGTAGCCATTCTGCCCAAATATAGTAGTTCCTCCCTCCTGCCATCTTCCAGCAGTGACGTCACGGTGCGGTAAGCCTAGCGCCATTCTCCCCGCTTTCCAAGCTAAATCAATGGGAACTACTAGACACATCTGCAATCAACAACAATTATTGAAGATTTCCAGAGGACTTCACCATT
>NW_015158197.1:0-1177 GCF_000732505.1 Cyprinodon variegatus
TATAACTTATTATATTTTTATTCATCCCTGGCCGCTGCTGACGGGCTAACAATAATGGCCGACCAGCTCCACCAATCAGCAACCTCCACTTTGACCTACTGCCCAATTTGATATTGGTGCTAAAAGATTTCCTTATTTGTCAAAACAGAGACAAAGTATAACTTCTCATGATGCTCCATGTTCCTCATTTTAGGGTAGAAAGTGCTTCTTGTAAGAGTTGTCATAAATAACGGACTTTATTCTCCTAATATTACAAATTTAATCTTGCTATTTTATGAGTGTTCTCATTGTGACTATTCTCATAATTTTATGACTTTATTCTTGTAATTTTACGACTTTATTCTCATAATTTTACAACTTTATTCTCGTAATTTTACGACTTTATTCTCATAATTTTACGACTTTATTCTCGGAATTTTACGACTTTATTCTCATAATTTTACGACTTTATTCTCGTAATTTTACGACTTTATTCTCATAATTTTAAGACTATTCTCACTGTGACTTTATTCTTGTAATGTTACGACTTTATTTGCATAATTTTATGACTTTATTCTTTTAATTTTACAACTTTATTCTCATAATTTTACAACTTTATTCTCGTAATTTTACGACTTTATTCTCGTAATTTTACGACTTTATTCTCATAATTTTACGACTTTATTCTCGTAATTTTACGACTTTATTCTCATAATCTTACGACTTTATTCTCATAATTTTAAGACTATTCTCCCTGTGACTTTATTCTTGTAATGTTACGACTTTATTTGCATAATTTTATGACTTTATTCTTTTAATTTTACAACTTTATTCTCGTAATTTTACAACTTTATTCCCATAATTTTACGACTTTATTCTCGTAATTTTACAACTTTATTCTCACAATTTTATGACTTTATTCTCATAATTTTACTACTATTCTCCTTGTGACTTTATTCTTGTAATGTTACTTTATTCTCGATATAGAAGAATACTTATACTCCGTCATATGTCAGAAACCGTGTTCCATAATTTTGTTACAAAAAGGTGAGCTTTAATGTTGATAAAAAATATTCTTTATCTCTTTTACAATTAGTCCTAACTCCATGGTTTTTTAAAGGAGAAGTTCGGTTTTTTACACTTTAAGCCCATTTTCTGTAGTGTCCAGGATGAAATCGAATGATCGACACCAAAATTT
>NW_015158198.1:0-1176 GCF_000732505.1 Cyprinodon variegatus
CCTGCGGTGGTCAGAAGAATCTGTTATTAGCCACAGTTTCACATCTACATGCGTCATTTTAGCAGCTTAAGCAGAATCAGTATACAGTATATATGTTTAGTTTTTTCCCTTCATGTAGTTTCCAGCACAAATGATAGCACAGCTTTCAGCAAGCTGTGGAGAAACAGAGGGTGAGGTGATCTCAGTCTCCAGTGTGTGCCACGTTTACCTGGCAGCAGTGCTAGAAAAGGGGCTGTTAAAAGAGAAGAGAATATGTTCGTCTCTTCCCCCACCAGTGCTTCAAAAACTTGGGGGAAATCTGCAGTGGGGGCTTTTATTTTGCTTTCTGTACCATGCCTGGAATCAGTATATCAGATAACAAAACGTCTGGAATTGTACCTCTTATTCCCTCAATCTTCTCTTGTAAGGTGATGCTGTGATTAATGTATTACCTTATCCGATTCATTAATAAAAATCCCAAAAGACCCCACAAAGGTCTGCTGTGATTAATAATATTGGACATTAAATAAACCTCAAAAGTATTTTTACCCTTCTATTATGTCCTAAGAACTCCTTCCAAATCCTCTTAAAACTCAAACCATATCAATTTCATATCAAAAATCTATTCTAGTTCATTTCAAAATGCACCATACACAGTGGAATCAAACATCCATCATCACATGTATTCCACATATAGGACAAACAGACAGACATTGGCCACATAACGTTTGTTTAATCCATCAGTATCAATTTTGATTGATCTTAATAATGGAATTGATCCAATTTCAACAGAAAAATCATAGTCTCTTCACCAGTCTGGTCACAAAACAGCTGCATCAGTGCTTTTCAGTTTAATAATAGGATCCTTGATAAACTACATTTGCTCAATTTTAGTAAACAGATTTATTTCCTCTCTTTAGACATCAAAATAGATTTTCAGAAACAACAAAACTTATTTCTGATCCTTATCAGTTTAGGTTTGTTGATTTTCTCGTTTTATATTCCTTCTATATCCCCCTTTTTGTTCAACAGAGCAATTACCATATGTTTTGTTGAAGAAACAACATAAAACTTCAGTCAATTTATCCTCTAGATATATCCAAGCTCATCCATCCATCCATCCATCCATCCATCCATCCATCCATCCATCCATCCATCCATCCATCCATCCATCCATCCATCCATCCATCCATCCAT
>NW_015158199.1:0-1176 GCF_000732505.1 Cyprinodon variegatus
CTTTAAATATAGAAAGCCTGCTCCCTGATTTAATGCAGAGCTGCGCAGTATATGCTTCCAATCGGTAGAATTATTAGACAGCATTGGATTCATTACCACTGTTATGCTGGTGATACTCTGCTATATCTGTATATAAATCCACATGAACCTAACGCACTACATTGATTACAGACATGTCTTGAACACATAAAAACCTGGATGACTCCTAACTTTCTGCTCCTGAATACAGACAAAACAGAAGTTATAGTCTTTAGACCAGAGTTTTTGGAAAAAAGAAGCAGTTTAGTCGTTCACTTCCTTTGGATGGATTAAATCGATCTCAGATAATAAAGTAAAAAATCTTGGTGCTATTTTTGATCAGGACCTGTCATTTAAATTCCATATCAAAGAGCTTTCTATTGTCATTAATGCATCCTCAGATGCGCACAGGTGGGCCACATCACATTCATTTACACAGTTATCTGGAGTTAAGAATATTTGTTGGACCTGATGGCGCACATGTAAGAGCCCACAGTAGGAGAGAGTGTAAGAGAAAGTTATGACAAGAATGCAAAAAAGTTTTGCAAAAAATTATCCAACTTTGAAGGTTACAAGGCCTGGTTTCACTACAGCAATGCCTTGTTTTTTTTAGTTCAATCAATAAGTAAAACATTAAGGCTTTGTTATTACATTATGTAAGATAATGCACACTTGAATAGCAAGCGTGAATCAGTGCTGGCTCACTGGAATTTCGCTATGGGTTTAATGTCAAACTAAGGGCGGAGGAAACCCTGGCATTCAAATGAAGTTCCGCTGGTTTGCTGTATCTTCCTCAGTCTCACAGAAATCGCAGGAAAATCGTTAGGAAAAAATAAAAAAACAATAATTTTATATTTTTTATATTTATTTTTTTTATAAAGGTGAGGTCCTCTTTGTAATAGTTATCATTGACCATGGCTACAGCCGTGCACATATAACACCTTACAGCTCACAGTGCATGTCAGAGCCAGCAAGAATTAAGGCGTCAAAGGAACTGGCCAAGGTTAAAAAAATATTTCTGCAGCACTCAAGGTTTCTAAGAGCACAGTGGCCTCCATAATCTTTAAATGGAAGAAGTTTTGGCTGACCAGACATGGCCATCCAGCCAAACTGAGCAATTGTGGGAGAAGACCCTTGGTGAGAGAGGTAAAGAAGAAC
>NW_015158200.1:0-1176 GCF_000732505.1 Cyprinodon variegatus
GAGGCAAAGTTACTATGAGAAAAAGCAGAGAGAGCAGATCTTTAGACATTGAACAAACAGATTCTGCAGAGTGGGAGAATAGAGAGAGAATGAAGCAGAAGGATGAAAAAAGGGTCCCTATGTCCTCCTGCAATCTAAGCCTATAGCAGCAAACCTGCAGAATGAGAGTGAAGTGCTCTGTTAGGGACAAAAGGACCAATCAGATGTCTGATATAAGATGGAGCTTGGCCATTTAAGGCTTTTATACAGAAGATATATTCTCTATTACAGAAGAAGACATTTCTTCTGTAATAGAGAAAACATTTGATCAATTAGAGACAAACAAACAGACATGAATGTAAGATTATAGGGTTTTGTCTAAATACAGAAACAGTGATGTGTCAGTGGCACTTGTCAGGGTAGCAGGAGGAGAATGGCAACCTGCACGTACACACAAACAAAAGCAGCACGCACTAGGCCAGGATGGTGCCATGTTATGGGCGGTTATGCAAAGCCTTTATGATAAAAGAGCGATATCCTTACCTATGATGTCTATCTAAACTGTCCATTAGGGGGTTGAATGTTTAAATTAACTTCAGGTGCATTTATTATTATCTGCAAATTTGCACAAATGCATTGCATGTAAATGGTACTTTTTTTTTTAAAGCAAGATATAATCTAAGAAAAAAAAAAGGGTCATGGCAAGATTGGACCTCCCATGGTTGTCGGGCAGATTGCCAGTGCTGCTGTTATGATGCACCTGAGTTCCTTTGACCGGCGTCTGAACCAGCCCAGCAGCAGGGAGGCAGGAAAACTGTGACTGATCCCTGAAGGATAATCCAGGATTTGGACTCTGAGAGCGTGAATGGACACTATTAAGACAAATAGCTGACCTGTCTATGTACAATTTTCTATTATAAAGCAGTTAATATTAGGATGTCTTTATTATTTTTGAGTTGATCATCTATAAACAAACTGTTATGAGCTGGAAAAATTTATACAGCATCCTCTATATTTATAAACCCAGCTAGCCAAAAATATTAAGCAGCATCAGTCCACTCTGAAAAAAAAGGCTTCTAATTAGGGATGCACGATATAATCGGCCCCCTATCGGTATCGGCCTTAAAACTGAATATCGGACATCGGCCACCCCACCGATATTTAACCCGATATTTGATCAGCTTCTGAGTTTCTAAA
>NW_015158201.1:0-1176 GCF_000732505.1 Cyprinodon variegatus
GAAAAATTTGTGCGTTTAGGCCAGGGTTTGGCTTCGTGTGGACGGGGCCTAAGTGACTAAGACAGAAACTGTGCAAAAATCAGCATGAATGTAACAACTTGTAATAGAAAAAGAAAATAAAACATTCCACTGGATTTTCTTTCAAAGTTTGAAGACATTTTGCTTCCCATCTATTAAGATTCTTCAATTCAAAATGTCACGTTGAGTTGGAGATTTTATACAGTAGCCCAACAAAACAGTATCCAAGTCCAATGGATTGTTTTTAATTTTCTTTTTTGAAATGACTATGGCCTGGATGACTTAGAATCTTCACCAACTTGTAACAAACACCTAAGCACATTATGGTTCATATTTGTTGTAATTCATTTTGTTTAAGATAAAGTTAAAAACTTTAAGAACAAATCAAGTTAATTAAATTCCATTTTACATCAAAGCGCATGAGGATTTCTTTATTTTGACAGCAGGATATTTAAAGGTTTGTCTTCATATGCTAGCAATATGTTTGTGCTGCAGAAAGAGATTTAGTTTTTCACTGGTGTTAATATAATCTTCCCTGCTTGGGAAAAAATAAATAAAAAAATCAGAACTCTGGTGACATAACGAGAATGTGAAGTGAGCAATGTCGGGAGTGACTTATAATAAATATCTTACAGGCTAGCTCAACCAAGTAGTTAATCATAAAAGCAAGATTATATTAAGGGAGAGATGTTTTATTGCAAAACAGATGAAACGTTTATTGTGAAATGTGCCAAAAAACTCAGGTGTTCCAGACACCTCATAACTTGATAGAAAATTGCCTGAGGGATTCCTAAAACTTTTTCTCATCCAGGAAAAAAAATGTTTTGATGAATGACCCATTTTGTGAAAGTGTAAAGTGAAGTTTTATCTCAGATTACCACCACGAATTCTAAAATATTTTAAGCAAAATGCTAGAAAAGACAGTTTTATTGTTTTAAAGAATCAATTATAACTGAGGCAGAAATATGGTGTTGTAGAACAGAGGCAATCCATCACACACACAGCAGGACTTGGCAGTAAACAGACTATGTGGTAAAGGCAGAGAGGTGCAGAAAAGTGATCAGTTTCAAAAGAATGAAACTATTATTGGATAATATACAACTGCAATCGATGTTGTTCCAAAGCAAGTCACACTTGAGGCATGTACAGCGGTCCAAT
>NW_015158202.1:0-1176 GCF_000732505.1 Cyprinodon variegatus
TGTTCCTGACCCGGAGCCGCAATCGGCAGGCTCCCCGGTTCCTGACCCGGAGCCGCAATCGGCGGGCTCCCCTGTTCCAGTCCAGGAGCCGCAGTCGGCGGGCTCCCCTGTTCCAGTCCAGGAGCCGCAGTCGGCGGTCTCCTCAGAGCCTGCTCCAGAGCCGCAGTCGGCGGTCGCCACAGAGCCTGTTCCTGAGCCGCCGAAGAGGGGACGGGGTACCCCGTGGGGGTACCTACGGTCATCCTCCTGAGAAGCTGCTTCGCCGGCGGCCCCGCGGCAGACCTCCAGAGCGTCAGTTTCGCCTCTGACCCCGCGGCAGACCTCCAGAGCGCCAGCTTCGCCTCCGACCCCGCGGCAGATCTCCAGAGCGTCAGCTTCGCCTCCGACCCCGCGGCAGACCCCCAGAGTGTCAGCTACGCTACCGACCCCGCAGCCGGCCACCTAAGACTCAGCTCCGTTGCCGGACCCACGGCCGGCCTCCAGAACCTCTGCCATGCCTCCGACCCGGCAGTGGTCCCCCTAAGACGATGCTTCGTCTCCAGCCCTGCGGTAGGCCTCCGGATCGTCAGCCTTACCTTCTGCCCCGTGGTCAGCCCCCTGAGAATCGGCCTCGCCTCCATCCCAACGGTCGGCCTCCTAAGCATCTGCTACGCCTCCGGCCCCGCTGCCGGCCCCACGGTCGGCCACCTGAGACTCTGTTCCACTACCGGTCCCACGGCCGGCCACCTGAGACTCTGTCCCGCTGCCGGTCCCACGGCCGACCACCTGAGACGTTGCCCAAGAAATCGTCTGGGGTTTCTTTTGTTTTCATCCACCGTAAGTGGATCGTTTTTTGTTCTGGACTCTGTTTTTGTTTTTGCCCTCCTGGCCTATTTCCCACTTCCCCCACTCTGGGTGGGTTGTTTTTTGTTTTCTGGACTCTGTTTTTTGTTGTTCCTGGCCCTCCTTGCCCTAGTGCCCCCTCCGCCCGCCCTGGGTGGGTTGTTTTTTGTTTACTTTTTGTACTTTTTCAGGGGGCGTCTGGAATCCGCCCTTGAGGGGGGGGCACTGTTGGGATCCTCAGGCTTGCCCACCAGAGGGCGCCGAGGATCCTCTTCTGCTCTTTGTTGTTGTCTTTTAGGACTGGAGTTACTGTTGGGATCTAGAGATTACCCTCTGTCTCCAGCAGAGTGCGCC
>NW_015158203.1:0-1175 GCF_000732505.1 Cyprinodon variegatus
ACATGCAGTTAAACTGTCTCTATTTCAGTGTGATGACGACAGAAACACGTCTAACTTGAGGAGCATAATGCCAAGCTTCACATCACATCGTTGATTAAAAGACATCATGTGAAAACCCTGCTCAAAAGTTAGAAACTTGTCCCTGATTGTCTAGTGGTCAGGATTCAGTGCTTTCACCGCTGCGGCCTGGGTTCGATTCCCGGTCAGGGAAATTATACTGGGTCACCTACTGGTGGCTGGATGTAGAGCTTCAGTGCTCTACACTAACATGACTGGTGTTTCAGCACTAATAAGTGGGAAAGCAGGTTATTGAATCTTAAACTGCATTTTGTATTATGCAACCTCCCCAATTAGTTGACTGCATATCTCTAATCGTGTTCAAAGTTTATTTTCTTGAGCTAAAAGTGTATTTATTTAAAAAGAAATATAATGCAACGCATGTGTTGATTCGGTCAGACTTTTCGTGTTGACCATCTGTCTCGGTAAACTCTTCCTGGTAAATAAGGTTACAACCTGTGCACATCACTCAATCACATCTTCCAGGCCCAACTTACTACCTTCTTTTCAAGATCTTGCCCTGTTTTATGTCTAAGGTGTTGTGTTTTTTAATGTGACAGCTTCGGTACTACGACCTGTCAACCCTCAGTGTAACAGGAGATCTTTTCAATTCCTATCTTTTCCATTCTGATGCTTGTTTAACAATGCATTTGGGATCTGAAATTTGGATAAAGTTGTCTTTTCTTGAGCTACGGTAGGTTTTCACAAATCACACCATGTAAAATAATGTGTTGAGAGCTGCTAGGTCTTTACTATGTCACTTCTACAGCTGTTTTTGGGTCAAAAGTCAATTAAATTGACACAATTTAGTTGTATTTTGCTGATACAACTTTTGTAAGCCATGGCATTACTGACCTGTCATCCAGTGTATGCCAAAGGAAAAAAAAAATCTTGGCTTGGAATCCAAAGCCAGACAACTGTGTTTAAGGAAAATCCATTTAATCCCAACCATGACTATGACTTTTTATGAATTTAGTGAAAGGAAAGGTTTTAGAACACAATCATCTCTTACTTTACCTCAACACATGCAGTTAAACTGTCTCTATTTCAGTGTGATGACGACAGAAACACGTCTAACTTGAGGAGCATAATGCCAAGCTTCACATCACATCGTTGAT
>NW_015158204.1:0-1175 GCF_000732505.1 Cyprinodon variegatus
GAACAGAGCAACCGAACCTGACCCGGTGACAGTATGCATGATAGGGGAGGGGGGGGGGGGGGGAGCATATCGCCACCGGATCAAGTTCGGTCTGTGGGGAATTTCAAAATCGTCCGGCATTTTGGCCAACCTTACTGGGAAGGCGGGGGGAAGCATGGGGCCGCCGGTGTCCAGGGTCACCAGGTCGAGTTCGGTCGCTCTGTCCCCAGCCCTGGAACTCACGGCTTGGTTCTGCTGCACTTTAGTAGACCAACATCCCGGATGATTTTGAAAATCCCCCCGGTCATTTTTTTAGGTCTGAAAAGTAGGACATGTCTGGGAAAAAAGAGGATGCCTTGTCACCCTATTCACACCTAAAGCAGCAAGAGCAGCAAAAAGCGTGTGCTGCTTCCTTTTTTATGCTTCTACAAGTTTAGTTCTGATGCGCAGCTGAAGCATCTTTGCTGCTCTAGCTGCGCAGTGGAAAAGTGGGTCTGATGCGTGTTGGGCGGAGCCACCCTATTCTTTCTTTGCCTGGAACTGGAACAATAGCAGCTAAATTTGCTGTGATCAGTGGGTAAAAGGTAGCTTGAATCTATTTTGAAGGGAGAAAGTCCACCTGAAAACATGGTCTGTGCAGTCAGTTCATCCAGATTACCATCCTGCCTCAAATATTATTTCTGTCGGAGCCCCTCAGATCCCCTTTCATGGGTGGTGCTTTGTCACAAAGAATCCCATTCAACAGCAGCCTATGGCCCGGTCGCCTCTTCGCGGTTTGCTGTGATGGCTGTAAAGTGGTATTCATGTACGTAATCCAAAGTGAAGGCACAAGGATAATAAAAGCGAACATGCTTTGACGGCAGATTTCAGCATTTTCAGTTAATTTAGGCATTAAAAAACTGTTTCAGAGGAGTGATAATAATGCTCTGTTTCATCTTCCTGTCTCCCGGCCGGCAGCTGCTTCTGCTGCTCTAGACGCGTTGCAGACAGCATGCGCGTTCTTGTGTTTTGAAGGCGTGGTTTCGTTAGTTGGTCTGAAGGGAGAGGCATGGTTGTGTATGTTCAAAAATATAGCTTGCTGGAACCCAGTTTCCAATATCTCCTACTGCACCTTTAAGAAGGCAAAGAGATCGCTACTTTAATTCTGGTCAGGTAAGTGTTTGCTAATGCTAACCAAAGGCTAAACAAAAGGTTCA
>NW_015158205.1:0-1175 GCF_000732505.1 Cyprinodon variegatus
TATATATATATATATATATATATATATATATATATATATATATATTTGTTTCCTAGTGCCTGAGGATGGTGGGGAAAATGCTTTTATTTTTAATTTCCTTATTCCAAACCCGTATGGTTCTATCTGCCTTTTTGCTTTGCTGCTCGTACACCTACATTTCCCCATTGTTGACAGTAATAGGCATCTAATCTATTCTATGCTGTCTTAACTCTATATTTATTCTTTTCTACTCTATTTCAGTTTAATTTTCTCTTTCCTTGAAACAGGCCAGTTTCTGAATAGCCTTGTTTTTTTCCTCCAGACATTTCCTTTGCATATGTATGACTAACAGCTGAGTATGACTAACAGAATATAGTGAACATAACATTTCAGATTAAGAAATTATATAAATCTGCATTTTAACATTTACCATTGGGATGAAAAAAAGACTTCCCTGCATCACATCCAGTGGATTCATCCTGGAAATCAAGAAGGTGCATATTTGTAAGGTCTGAATTCTTCACACATTTTACTCAGAAGAAAATATGTCTGTTTTTCCCCTTTTTGAAGATAATTTTAACTTTTAGCGTGACCCCACCATGTGATGTAGTCATAAGTCATGCTTATTTGAGTGTATGATCTATTTGGCCAGTTGGTTTGAAAATGAAATAATAAGATAATAAGAACATTACATTTGAGAAAATAGATCAAAATTACAGACTCATTTTCTGGGTTTTGGGGCCAATAATGTTTAAATCTCAATTTTAGAAATTGAACCAAAACATGTTGTTTTTTTCCTGAACTGCTTGACAGAGTTAAAATTACATTTCTATGAATCCCATTATGTATACTCTAGTTAGTTTAACAGAAAAAAAGAACACAATCTGCAATGCTTTGAACTGTTAATTCTTCGTAAATTGCCTTTATTTTGAAATTCAAACATAAATTTTTGCACTGTGGCAAAACCTGCTGACAGGAACAGAAGATCCTGGAGCAGCCAACATGATGTGTTCGTTAAGCAATAGCTAGTAAAGGAGGAAGATCATCTGGTTTATCCAACTGTTTACATTTCTTCAGGTTAACTTTAATTTAAATACTTATCAGCATTAAAGCTACAGTGTGTAATAATTACAGGGATATACAGTCAGAAATGTAATATATTATACATAACTATGTTATTTATCATCATCTACGAG